>NW_020837962.1:8058415-8154761 GCF_003676395.1 Aethalodelphis obliquidens | reverse complement strand
TTATATATATATATAAGCTGAGTAGTGTTTCAGTGAAAGTGTCCCTAATTTTCCTTATTTCTGTGTAATGAATGGCTCCTTTTCAGAGCATATGTGGTGTAATAGCCCTTGTCTTGCCTTTCTGGGAGGTAGAGAGAGTTTCTTGTTGACCCAAACATGGCCTCTTAATGGAGATTCATAACATCAAAAGGAATTATGTGAGAACAAAGTAATTATCCTTCCTGTATGACTATCAACCCAATTTACAAAGGAGTGAAATTAAACATTGCAGTTAATTACAGGGACAGTCTCAAATTTGTAGACGAATTAGGGATCATTGGTTGCAAGCAACAGAAACCAATTTTCCCCCTATATTAAGCAAAGAGAATACTTATTAGCAGTTACTGGGGAGCTTACAAAATTGAGAGGAGGCTAAACATGCAGTGTGGGCATCATGACAGTCACAGAGTAATGGTGAGTTCTCCTCTATGGAAAGAAATGAATTCCAACTATGTCTTCCATCCATCTGTCATTCTGCTCCAGTTTGAGAGCCCAGAAGAGCACATCCCACTGGCCAAGCTCAGGCCACAGATCCCCTTATTGAAGCCACTTTGGCAGGAAAAGCCAGGATCAGATGGAAGGTGCCTTCAGGAAACTGTGAGAAGACAGGGCACCCGTCCATGGTCCCACCAAGTCTGCACAAAATGAGGGAACTGTAACTCCCCTGAAACAAACCCTGGGTGCTGTTAGGAAAGAGAAGCAATTGCTGGATGGTCAAGCAATGATGGTCAATCCTTCTTAACCCATAAGGTTTACCACTGTCCTCTTGCTTGGAGGGTGCAGAGCTACCTCAGTCTGTATTTTAGGGCAGCTCTCACACAGCATCACCCATCTTCCCTTTTTTGTGGATGTATGGAGGACCCTACAGTCTTCTGCATTAGGGTAGTATTTATTAGCCACTGTTTCTGTCAGGGCTGTGCTGCCCTCTCTGTGTCTCCTAAACATTCCTCTTGCTCTTGCTTCCATCCTTTTTATGGAGGTTATTCCTCCAGTGCAGTTTGCTCTACTTTTGGTCAACGTCTCTACAATTTTCCTCCGGAACCTGCACACACTTTTCTGCTGTGGGTTCCTTTTCTATGCTGCCCTTACTGCTTGGAACTCAGTACCCATTTGCCTGAACTTAGATTTCTTTTTTCTTTTGCATTTACCCTCCCTACTCCTGTACTGCCTGTCTCTGCTCCTAGAATGTGTATGTTGTTGAATGTGGAAAAGCAAAGGTCTCAGACTGCCCATGTGGATTAGAGAACACAGTCTACTTCCCTGACCCCTGGTGTCACCAACATCACCAGTCACTTCTTTCTTACTCCCTATCTGTACAAACGGACATCTCTTGATGTCCCTGAGGAATACTTGTGATTATAGAAAATTGTTCTGACTTCTTGGGTTTAGAGTCCTAACTAAGAAGACTAATCTTACTTCTGGAAAATCATATGTTCTATCCTATAGAGCACCGTTGGCAGACACAGGAGCATCCTAGGTTGCCCAAGTACCAGGCTGCAGACATTAGAGCTGTCAACACAAGTACAGGAATATCAGAGCCAGAACCATGAACCGGATGAGGTGGATCCTGAGGGTGTGGTCAGATGAACTATACCACTTCACGGTTCATGGCTGTCAGGAACAATGTCCTTAAAACCATTGGCTCGATATTTTTTATCCCCATTGCTTATAAGATCCCTGAGAATTTTTTCCAAGTCTAATTTATTCACCAATGTATCTTCCACCTAGGCAAAGGGCCTGGCACAAATACTTCTCACATTTTGCTTGAATGAGTGAATGAATGACCCAATCAATCAATCAATCAATTGCTTTGAACTTCTTTTAAAGACCAGAATCCGGACATGTATGCACCTCTCAGGCTTCAAGCCACAGCCCTTCGAGCTGGGCTCTGAAAGCAAGGCCCTTACAGAGAGACTCCATCTTTCTCCGGGGCTGTAGCAACCAACGTACGTGTATTTAATTACTTACTGCCTATTTTGAGTATGCTTCGCCAGCTCTCAATCTCCTTCACTATTCTCTTTTCCCTGGGTGGTGGCAATATGGATTTTTAGAATCCATTATTAATTTTTCTGTTTCTTCCTTTTTCCTGTAACCTCTCCCTAGAGTTGAAATTTGCCTTAAACTTTCACCTCCTAAGATGCCTCTTCTTTTGGCTACTCAGAGACTTCCTAGCTATTTCTCTCTGTGTCATCTGCAAACTCAGAGACGTGATCCCTGTTTTTGATGTTATGGAGATGGACATCCAGTAAGCAGCAGAGATGATCCAGGGCTATTCATCAGCGAATGCTTAGTAAATATTGACACCCAGATGATTTACAAGACCACGATCTACCTTTTGCAAAAATGCAACCAAAAAAATCTTAAACTTTAAAAGTACTTCCTTCCTCAGACTTAAGGTAAATATGTAGTATATTCGTCTTTCAAAACTTCCACTGTCTCCAGCTATGCTTGTAGGAAGGGAAAAAAAATAGATGTCACTTTGCAATTTATGTTGTTACCAGCATGCAACTGAGTACATTCAATTGACTCCAAATGTTCTGCACATTCTAATTTTTGTCTCCTATTGTCCTCCCCTGTTGACTTCAAGTTAATGCATAATATGAAGTAGGACATCCCTCATAAATTCTATATCATCAGAGTAATGTGGCTTCGATGATGTACTGCATTTTAAATGAGCTCTGTCACCAAAGGACGATGGGGGGCCCAGGAGGTTTTTGTTTTTTGTTTTTTTCGATTTTCCTTCTGTTCTTGCAGTGTGATAAGTCTAATTATAGTTAGCAGCCAACAGCAGTGTTTCTTCAGGTAGTATGACTTGTGAGGTCCCTGGGATCTGTATGAAATCTCCAGATTTTTATAGTATGTGTCTTAGGCCCAACACGTTGAGATGGCTCTTAAATAGAAGGAGAGTTCTGAAAGATTAAAGGGGGATTGATAATGAAGGAGATTAGCGATGTTGGTTGGCTGTGCAGGTTCAGTAATGCATTCCTGTGGCTTATTTTACTCATGGGAGTTGAATGACATTTCCAGAATGTTAGAGGAGAGGGGCATCGCATATCTCAACCATTTAGAGGGAGTGGTTGTTATTTCTTATAATACTCTGATCATCTGAGGGGCTTTCTCTCTATACAGTGCCTTTCTCTGGGGGAAGAAGCTAATGTACACTCATGTTTACTACAGGCAAGTACAGCTACAGCTGCCCCCAGTCCTATTATAGAGAATATGCTGGAATGCAGTCATTTCTTCACCTGTTCTGACTAGAGCATCTCAAGCTTTATGACTTGGGAATCTTCTTCAAATGCATATTCTGTTGAGTAGGCCTGGGGCGAAGCCTAAGATTCTGCATTTCTTACAACCTTCCCAGTGACACGGATGCGGCTGGTTTGTCACACTATGAATAGCAGACTTTATGGAGCCTTAACCAAGAATCACCATACTTGTACGTGGACGCCTCTGCGATAGAGTTGCATACAGAGGAGAAAGAAAAAAGCAGACATTAGTATATAATAGCGAGCCTGAACTGAAGTCGCGATGGTATTATTTAATAGCACAATATAGGTGGCCACAATTCTTATCCCCATTATAGAGCTGAGGGGCTACACAGCTCAGATTTAGTGACATGATCAAGTTGCATGACGAGTAATAGACGAGTGCATGGTGGAGATGAAACTTGAACTCGGGCAGTATGATTTCAGAGACCATGCCTAAATGCCTCTACTGCCCAGAGACTATAAATACCTTCAAATGAAGTTTACTTGTCTAGAGTGTACTGTCTAGAGTTTTGCCATCTTCACCATCATAATCCCCTGAGCAAATACTAATTGAGTACCTGAGACTGTGCCTTAAGGTTTTGCAGCTGACAAGAGAAGGTGATGGATGTGGTCCAATTGGAGACCAGCAAATAGCACTTGTTGGTAGCTGAAATTCAGAAAACTATCTATATATAATTATTTACACATAATTACATATTGTAATTACATATTAATTAAGCATTACATATTAATTAAATTACATATTGCAATTACATATTAATTAAATTATTTGATTTAATTAGATAACTATGTAATTAAATCACTGTCTGTAATAATTGGCTGCATGGAGAAAATGACCTATGGGGTAAGACAAAGGAATGTATATCCATTTTAAACTTATGGTTACCAAAGGGAAAAGGTGGGGGGATAAATTAAGAGGTTGGGATTAACATATACACACTACTGTATGTGAAATAGATAATCAACAAGGACCTACTGTATAGCACAGGGTGCTGTCCTCAGTACTCTCTAATAAACTATATGGGAAAAGAATCTGAAAAAGAATAGATATATGAATATGTGTAACTAAATTACTTTGCTGTACACCTGAAACTAATATAACATTGCAAATCAACTATACTCCAATATCAAATAAAAAAATTTTTTAAAGGTGTTAAGCTTAAGAAAAGAAATATATATTCTAGGAACTTTGAGGTGACTTGCAGATTAGCTTTTTGTTTATTAGATTTACACTTTTTAACACTTTTTTATTCAAGTAAAATTCACATAGCATAAAATTAGCCATTTTTAAAGTATGCAACTCAGTGTCATTTAGTACATGTACAATGTGCAGCCATCATCTCCAGTAAACACATGAAAAGATGCTCAATGTCATTAGTCGCTTGAGAAATGAAAATCAAAACCACAATGAGGTACATGACTCTTTTTGAATTATGGTTTTCTCAGGATATATGCCCAGTAGTGGGATTGCTGGGTCGTATGGTAGTTCTATTTTTAGTTTTTTAAGGAACCTCCATACTGTTCTCCACAGTGGCTGTATCAATTTACATTCCCACCAACAGTGCAAGAGGGTTCCCTTTTCTCCACACCCTCTCCAGCATTTATTGTTTGTAGATTTTTTGATGATGTCCTTTCTGACTGGTGTGAGATGCAGCTCTATTTACAATAGCCAGGACATGGAAGCAACCTAAGTGTCCATTGACAGATGAATGGATAAAGAAGATGTGGCACATATATACAATGGAATATTACTCAGCCATAAAAGTAAACAAAATTGAGTTATTTGTGGTGAGGTGGATGGACCTAGAGTCTGTCATACAGAGTGAAGTTAAGTCAGAAAGAGAAAAACAAATACCATATGCTAACACATATATGTGGAATCTAAAAAAAAAAAAATGGTCATGAAGAACCTAGGGGCAGGACAGGAATAAAGACACAGACCTACTAGAGAATGGACTTGAGGATATGGGGAGGGGGAAGGGTAAGCTGGGACGAAGTGAGAGAGTGGCATGGACATATATACACTACCAAATGTAAAAATAGATCGCTCCTGCGAAGCAGCCACAAAGCACAGGAGATCAGCTGCATGCTTTGTGTCCACCTAGAGGGGTGGGATAGGGAGGGTGGGAGGGAGATGCAAGAGGGAGGGGATATGGGGATATATGTATATGTATAGCTGATTCACTTCGCTATAAAGCAGAAACTAACACACCCTTGTAAAGCAATTATACTCCAATAAAGATGTTTAAAAAAAACAAAACAAAAAAACCCCCAGAGATACCACTTCACACCCACTAGGTGGCTATTTAAAGAATAGAAAGGAAAGTAACAAGTATTGTGGAGGGTGTGGAAAACAGTTTTCCGGGAGGGTTCTCAAAAAGTTAGCCAGCAATCCCACTACTGGGCATATACCCTGAGAAAACCATAATTCAAAAAGAGTCATGTACCAAAATGTTCATTGCAGCTCTATTTACAATAGCCAGGAGATGGAAACAACCTAAGTGTCCATCATCAGATGAATGGATAAAGAAGATGTGGCACATATATACAATGGAATATTACTCAGCCATAAAAAGAAACAAAATTGAGTTATTTGTAGTGAGGTGGATGGACCTAGAGTCTGTCATACAGAGTGAAGTAAGTCAGAAAGAGAAAGACAAATATCGTGTGCTAACACATATATATGGAATCTAAGAAAAAAAATGTCATGAAGAACCTAGGGGTAAGACAGGAATAAAGACACAGACCTACTAGAGAATGGACTTGAGGATATGGGGAGGGGGAAGGGTAAGCTGTGACAAAGTGAGAGAGTGGCATGGACATATATACACTACCAAACGTAAAACAGATAGCTAGTGGGAAGCAGCCGCATAGCACAGGGAGATCAGCTAGGTGGTTTGTGACCACCTAGAGGGCTGGGATAGGCAGGGTGGGAGGGAGGGAGACGCAAGAGGGAAGAGATATGGGAACATGTGTGTATGTATAACTGATTCACTTTGTTATAAAGCAGAAACTAACACACCATTGTAAAGCAATTATACTCCAATAAAGATGTTAAAAAAAAAAAGTTAGCCTTGGAATTCTCACTTTCAATGATTGAGTTATTTTGCCTTTTTCCAACGGCATCTTGATTCTCCTCACTGCTTCGGCAGAGCCTCTGTCTTAGTTGCTGAAGTCCAGTTCTTTGGCACACATAAAATGGTGCCAAACTTGCTATCTTAGAATCAAGGGATTATTTCCTCATCACCATGATTCATTGCCTGTTCTCAACTGGGATCAGGTGGGGAGGTTGAGAAGCCCAGGTACTCCATTACCCCAGGTATTCTGTTCACTCTCTCCTGTAGAGTGTCCTATATGATTAAAATAAAGGTCTTCCTCTACTGCTCCCTCCACAAGGCTGACTCCTCTGACCCCAGCAGAAAGAACAGATGATGACTTTTGACACAGCAAGTGTCTGTGCCTGTGCCTGTGCCTGTGCCATGACGGTTCTTTTCCCTGGCAGGAAACCTCCATTGGGATCATTGGGCAGAATGATGGAGGCAGATACAGGTTTATACCCTAATTCTGCCGCTTGCTATGTGTGTAACCTTGGGCAAGTCACTCAGTTTCCCTGTACCTCCATTTTCCCAAATAAATCTTAAGAGCAGTGCTTACAGCAGTGGCTGATGTTTCAGTGAGATCATGCAGGAAGCATTTGGCACAGTGTCCGGCACGTAGCACTCAATGTCAGCTCTTATTGTATTATTATTGTTGTTATCCCTGCCCTGTTTCTCTACCCTGTTATATGGTTTTGATCTGCTTGCGTATTACAACTGCTTTTAATTTTTTAAACTTCTGTAAGTCTCACATTTTCCTCCTACAATCAAATTGCCTTTTTCCTTCTTCGTGAACATTTTGAGCCTTCTTGAATAAGACAGAGAAGCTTTAAATATAATTTTTGAAAGTTTTCTCCACAGACAGCCAACCTAAGAGTGAAAATTTTCCATCAAGAGAAAGGGAAGTTTATTGCTTTCAAGTATAAACAGCATTGCCACCTACCCCAGCAGTCTCTGCCCTGTGCAGAGCCTTAAGTGTCTCACTTTTGATAAAACAGAGAAGCAGGTTGCCCTTACCATGCAAATTGAAGGATTCAATGCCTATAGAATAATGCTGCAATTTTGTGTGTGGCTTGGGGAATCCAGTTTGCAACTACAGAATTATATTTTCACATTAATGGATACTTCACTACTTGAATGTTCTTCAAACTAGGTTTTGGCCTTAAGTCTTGTGAAATTCTTCTTCTATATTGTTTACTTACAGGTAGCCACAAAACAAGGTGGCTATCAGGATCTCAATCCAGCCTCTGTCCAGAATTTTCAGGAATGCTCATCACAAATCTGTGATACCTGTGTTGACAAATTCTTACACAATGCTTAACGGATGTTCCGATTTTAAATTTTATGTATCAGTTTATCTAATAAATGATTTAAAACAATACTATTTAAAAAGCTATTGGCTTATCTTACCTAGTTGTAGCTTTTTTATTAGGGAGAGAACATACTAGTAGATTATTTTATTTTAAGTTATATTCATAGTATTTCTACATTATAAATTGACTAAGATGCCTGTCCTCTGACTTCTTGGAGTTTAAGTCAGTGATTATCTGGTATCAGAGGAAATCCCATGCCCAGATCTCCCTAGATACTTCTTCCACATTACAAGACAGTACCAAGAGCAAGCAGTGATCACATGAACCACGAATGAATAAAGTACTTTTATTTTTTTAATGTAAACGTAACTTTTATTTTTATTTTATATTGGAATGCAGTTGATTAACAATGTTGTGTCAGTTTCAGGTGTACAGCAAAGTGATTTAGTTATACATATACATGTATCTATTCTTTTTCAAGTTCTTTTCCCATTTAGGTTATTACAGGATAAAGTACAGTTATAAAGAGGAATCCTAGGGTAATGACACTTTTAGAGCTGCAAGCGCTCTAAGATATTTCTAGATAAAGAGAAACTCCATTACAGAAAGGAAAAAAAAAATCCTGGCTAAAGTTGCACAATGAATTAATGATAGACCACAGACTAGAACACTTACAATCTGCTCAGTGATATGATGGCTCTAGGCCCTGACATGTTGGGCTCAGACGGGAAACTGATTATAGGATCTCCTAGAATAGTCTTGGAAGGGAATTTTGAGATCAAGATATTCAACCTCCTCGCTGTATAGATAGAGGACTCTGACACTTATGCATTCACCTAACAAGTATTCATTGAGAACCTACCAAGTACCAAATGCAGTTCTAAACAGGGGTAACAACAGTGACCAAGACTGGAAAGCTCCCTACTCCCATGAAACTTCCTTCCCAATGCGGGAATCAGACAATAAACAGGTGAATCAGTGATCAACTGAGAAGTGCTAGGATGGCAATAATGCAGGGTGATGTAGTCGCATCTAAGGCAGGGCTTAGCAAGTGGAAGGTAATAGGAAGGAGTTAGGATGTTGGTTTTTTTCTAAGAGCAGTGGAGACACTGTAGAGTTTAGATGGAGGAGGAACATGATAGGATTTATATTTAAAAGACCTCTTTGACAACTGTGTGGAGAATCAACTGTAATGGGTCTGGGGGGAAGCAAGAAGACCAGTTAGTAAGCTGTAGGTCAGGGGAGAGGTGATGGTAGCCATGCTAAGACGGTAGCAGTGGAGAGGGTGAGAAGCACATAGATGTAGGAGATGTGCTGGGTGTGAAGGTGAGGACCTGCCTCTAGGCTTAGAGAGAAGTCAGCCAAGAAGACGAAAAATAAACTTAAGTTTTCAGATTGAACACCTAAATGGATGAAGCCAAGAAAAGTTTGTATCTGGCTGTGACATTGATTGACATCTGTTGTTTTAGAATAAATCTTGAGAGTTGCAAGCTACGCCTGAGCAGAGGGCAGAAGCTTATCTATTTCTTTCTCGAATAACCCCTCACATCAGGCTGGATAGTGGAGTGGAGTAAATTTAGAGACTGACACAGGCTCTGTGAGGCTCACCCTGCTGCTTGCTTTCCTTTGAGCCCAGTGATCACAGAGCTGAGAGAAGATGTCTCGGTGGGTAACAGCACGATCAGCTTCCCTGCGTGGAACCACTATCTTACACGCTGGTTCTGGCTTCTTGGGCGCCACAATCGTCTTCTTTTGTAAGACTGCCTGTGAACTTCATTAACCTGCCATTGACTTCCTCTTGGTACATTAATGGGGACCACACAATGTTGAGTCACAGTTTGAAAGGATGTTTGTCATCACAGTGTGACATCTCCCTGCTCCCTGACACTCTACTGTTTATCATTCCCCTTCCTGTGCCTCCTTCCCCAGGCTAGTCCATCCTGTGGCAGTGATTACATCCAAGACAATTTTGATCAATAGTTTTGTTCACTTCAAACTGAAATGAGTTCAGTGTTTTAGCAGCTGATGAGAGGTGTACTCAAACTGTGGTACGTTTGTCCCCCCTGCCTTTGACTGAGGCTTTCTTTAGGTGGGGAAAAACGTTCTCTTGACTTAATGTTTAAAATTCATAGTACGATGTGTCTTCTCTGCAGATGATAGCTTATGAATTCAGGAACCCTGGACATTGTAACAGCTACCCCTCATTAAGATACTTTACTGCCGGTGACTTAAAAAGATGGAAGAGCGGGGCTTCCCTGGTGGCGCAGTGGTTGAGAGTCCGCCAGCCGATGCAGGGGACGTGGGTTCGTGCCCCGGTCCGGGAAGATCCCACATGCTGCGGAGCGGCTGGACCCGTGAGCCATGGCCGCTGAGCCTGCGTGTCCAGAGCCTGTGCTCCGCAACGGGAGAGGCCATAACAGTGAGAGGCCCGTGTACCACAAAAAAAAAAAAAAAAAAAAAAGATGGAAGAGCGGAAACCCCTTGGACTATATTCACTCTTGTGTATGGACATGAGAAAGGTCTGCCTGAAGAAATATTTTCTTTCTTAACTATGACTTCTGGCTCAGCTTGGGAGACTATTTCTTTTCTCTTTCAGACCTTTCTTCCCCACATCTTGGGCTTTGCACTCTTTGTACCTTTGCTGTGACTCAAGGAAGACCTTTGCTGCTTTGCTTTTCTTTGTTTTCCACTTACACACCCTTCTGGCCTAGATGGCTTTTGCCTGGTTAGAGGGAGGCACTTTGGGGGAAAATTCTATAGGACTATGTGAAAAAATTTCCCTGAGGTTCACACTGAGGCATCTCAGAAGAAGTTAGGGTCTCTTTCTAGACACTCTCTGTAAGATGAATTTTCTGAAATGTTACAGTAGGATCTTCCCTGGGAGAAGAAGTATCTATGCAGGACACCCTGCATGGAAAAAATAAAGGCAAGGGTAGGGCAAGAGATAAAGACCATTTGGGAATTTGGGAGATGAGAAAACACAGGGCCCTTTCCTTTTAAGCTTAAAAGGTACAAATGAGAGGATCGTGAAACGCACCGTGACTGTGATTTCTTACCTTGCCAGGTATAAACATGTACATGAGATGCTTTGCTGAGCGTTCTGTCTTATGCCATCTTGGAAGTTGAGCTGCTTGAGACGTGAGAATGTCTTATCTGTCTCTGCACCCCCCAGCATTAAAATAGTATTTCAAACATAGTCACCCAGTGACCGCCAAGCTGCTCACTCAGAAGCATCAGGCCTTACTGAATGGTGACATTTATTTTATGGTACTTGGACTCCACTTTAAGGGAAGAGAGATATTGATACCTCTGGGCCTTTACGTACATGGTGACAAGAAATTAACCAGAGAACATTGAATGGATTCAAATCAAGAATGACTAGATAGTAGCAGAAGTGTTGCAAACGGTATGAAAGAAGACTTTCCCCACTGCCAATTGGGGAAACACCTGGAAAATATTTGTACCTAAATTATTTCTCAGTTTCAATGTGCAGTTTAGGTAAATTGGTGTTCTAGGAAGTACTGTAATTTAACATTTCATAGGATTTCATCAAAATTTTTACATGTGAGTTTAACTCTGTCTCGTTATCATCGATTAGAATGACTATTCAGATGGTTTTTTCCTAGCTTCAAATCATTTTGTCTTAAATGTGCTTTTTTATTAACTTCTTGGTTCCCCATAAGAGATTTGATAAATTTGAGGACCATACCTACAATTTCACTTACTGCATATCAACCTCATACTGTGTGCCTTTGAAAATGTTCAAAATCTCAGTTTCCTCATTTGTAAAATAGAGATTGTGATACTGATCTCTCAAAGTTATAGTCAGAATTTAATGAGCCAAAGTAGTAATATGCTCGTGACACTAGGCACATAGAATTTAGTCAGTGGAAAGTAACCGATGTTGATGTTATTATTATTGAGCTTGGTCTAATTTGGAATCAGTTCCCTTTGCCCAGTAGCACTGTTTGCACCTGTTTTTAAGATTGTTAGTTAAGGTTTATTTTTTATAGGAGATGTGGAAAAGTGATGGAGCATAGGTTATTCAGTTTAAACTAATGAAGATTTTTTACAGGCTGACCATCTGTCAGGGAAGTGGCAGAAGGCATTCCAATAGGACCGAGTTGAATTAAATTAGAAGATAAAACTAATAATAATGGCTTTCCTCCAAATGATGTCTCAAAATCTGTCCGCTTTTTCCTAGCCCCACTGTCAGCACTTTGATCCAAGCTACCCACATCTGGACCACTAACCTCCTATCCAGTTTCCCTATTTTCTGTCGTCTCCCAATCCAATTTTTGTATAATCATCAGAATGATCATTTTAATATTCAAATCAGGTCACTTCACCACATCCCTTCTGCCCTCCCAGGCGTGAATAAAAACCCAGATAAAATAAAAATGGGTAACTTGGCCTGCAGTCCTAGTATAATCTGGCCTCTTGTTTTTCCCTCCAACCCCCTCTCTCCAGCCCTTCATTCCTAGGCTCTAACCACAGTCACTATGCTTTTTCCAATCTTAGAGACACGTGCTCTTTCTTCTGCTCAGGGGTGCTTACTGCCACAATCTCCTGGCAAGGTCCAGTCTTGGGTTAAGTTTTAGCTTAGACTTTGCATTGAGGCATTCTGTGACCCTCCAATAACTGTCCCCCACCCCAAA
The DNA here is from genome assembly GCF_003676395.1 of Aethalodelphis obliquidens. NCBI lineage: Eukaryota > Metazoa > Chordata > Mammalia > Artiodactyla > Delphinidae > Aethalodelphis > Aethalodelphis obliquidens. The sequence goes on along the minus strand of NW_020837962.1, from coordinate 8,142,387 downwards.
TATCTCATTGTGTTCTCTTCTTTTTCTGCATCATTCTGATTCCGGTTTATAATTGCAGATTTATTATTGTGCTTTCTCATTAAATTGCTTACCACTCTAACCCTAGAACACATCAGAGTGGCTTGCTAAATGAAGAATTTATCAAGTACTAAGTGAATTCAAAGTACAAAGGGCTTTTGATGTGTATTATCCCAGCTGAAATTCACAGCATCTTTGCAAAGGCATGGGCTGGACTATCTCGAATGTATAGTGAGATATATAGTCTAAAGCTCAACATGATAAGGGCTTAGAAGTGGAAGAATTGGGTCTGAATCTCAGATTTCTGATGCCAAACCCAGGACTCTTTCAGCTTAAATACTGTGTATTCCAGACACTGTCTTTATGGTCTGTATAGTCATTGACTCTTGTTGGTCTAGGTTGGGCTGTCTTTCATAAAGCACTTGAACAAGCATTCTCATTGCATGCATATCACCTGCCAGACATTGTCCTAGGCATATTCCCAGCCCTTTCTCATATAATCTGTTCCAGGACCCAGTAAGGTATTCATTTTCTAGAGCTGCCTTAATAAAGTGCCACAAATTGGATAGCTTAAAACTTTACACATTTATTAGATCACAATTCTGGAGGCAGGAAGCCTAAAATTAAGGTGTCAGCAGGGCTGTGCTCCCTCTGAAACGCGTAGGGAGATTTTTCCTTGTCCCTTCCTAGCTTCTGGTGGTGTGTCAGCAATCATTGGCAGGTCTCTGCCTCCATCCTCACGTGCTGTTCTACTGGTGTGCCTTCACATCATCTTTCCTTCGTGTGTCTGTCTCTGTTTTCAAATTTTCCCTTTCTACAAGGATAGCAGTCATATTAGATTAGGGCCTACCCTAATGGCCTTGTTTAACTTAATCACATCTGCAAAGGCTATTTGCAGATAAGGTCAGATTCCCAGGTACGGGAGGTTAGAGGTTTAACATATTGTTTGTTGGGGGACACAGTTCAACGCATTCCCTTTTCACAAATGGGGCCATAGGCTCTATAAATGGGTCCTAGGTTGCACAGCTTGCGACTGTGGCAATGCCAAGTTCAAATATAGATCAGGACTCACAAGTCCATGCTTGGTTATTGGAGCAGATGGACAGTTTTCAAGCCCTAAAATCAAAGCTTGGTCAGATGGATTCAATTAGTTTTGAAAAAAGTGAAGTAGGGCCCATTTTCTTTATGCAAAGTGAGCTTGGTGAGGAGAGGCAGAACTTTCAAGTGCCGTAGTGTGTGTTTTATAACTAGCTCTGCATGCAACAGCAGAAATGGGTTCCTCCCTTGCCCAACTCTACTGCATTTACAATGAAGTGTCTGATACTTTTAAGGGGAGATGAGCCATTCTTCATTTTAATTGGTGGGGAAAAGTTCATTATGAAGGGTTCTTCCCTGAGAAGAGCTTCCAAAAGTTGGATAGAGCATCTGCATTACTTTCACTCTCTTCTCTTCCCAGGAATCATCAGCCCTGGTTGGTGATTTATAATCACATTCCCGACAAATTCCACTGTTGGTAATGACTACTTATTTTTCGATACAAATGGTTTTTGCTCTCCTTCCTGAGGACAATTAACTAAGGAACTGGTCATAAATTACTGATAATGATCAGTTTGTCAGAGATGATTGTCTAACGGTACCATCTTCCATAGTAATTAGATAAAGTATCTTTAATTGCTGATAACAACAGGCAAATTGTGGTTATTTTTTCTCTTTTTTGTGATATTCATGAAATCTTCCTGGAAGTCAGGCAGAATAACACTTTTTTTTTTCTTCTCCTGAAGGAGGGGAAAAGGAAGAAACATTCATCATTTACAGGTTTCCAGAAATATAATAAATGTGACAGCTTTTCGAGGTTTCAAATAAGACGACAGATCTTTCTAAAGCAGAGATCAGAGAAAACCTACTCTGGGACACATTTCTTTTAGGCAGGAAGCAGGGGTCCTTCCTGGTCATGTTTGATTTTTTTTTCTCAGGATCACGTCTCTCATATTTGCATCTAAACCTTGGCCTTAAAATGTGACTTCTTTGAACTCTGGAAAGGGATGGTATTTAATTCGCAGGGTTTCTCACAGTTTGGATGCTTATTAAACCCCAGACTCTTTCTGTGTGTTAGGCTGTGGTGGACCCTTAGCCGGAAAGTGAAGAGGAGAGCTACCTTAATGCGAGTGGATGGGAAGGTCTCTTTCACCCCAGGTTTTATTATCTATTATCTTATTAGTAAGCTCAATCAAACTATTCATTGGTGTGGAAATTGCCAGGACCCATTATTAACATTCTGTAAAGGATGTACATATTTTACGTACTGAAGGGTGGCTTAAATTTAATCCAGTGCAATGTGTCACTTTACTGGCGTACCTCTAACACTGTTAGTCTTTGGGTATTGCAGTACTTTATTTATAATCCCCTTCAGTTTCATAACTATTTTTTTGTTTTTTGAGGGTTTTTTTTTTTTCACTAAATGGCAGCAACTGTCAAACAAGCTATTGTGTCTGAGGTTGTTTGAATCATTTTGGTAGTTCAGAAAATAGCGCAGTGCTTAAAAGGACAGAGATGAGGATTCCAAAGGGGATCTTGATAACAAACAAATGGAGGAAGTGTGTAGCACCTCTTGAAGCTTGCTAGTTTTTGTTATGAGAAGGGAAGCCACAACCAGCACAGAGTAGAATGCATTATGTCACAGGATGTTTAGGCACTGATTTCATTAGGATTCCTTCAGTTGCAAGTAGAAAAAAAAAATTACCATAAAAAATCAAATAAGCTTAAGAAAAAAGAAAAATTGGGTCATCGAACTGGGCAACACAAAGGGTAGACTTCAGGCATGGTTGAGGCTAAAATTTTAATGATGTAACAAGGACTCTGATTCTCTCTTGGATCTGCTTGCCCTCCTGGCATCAGGCTTCAATAGGTTTCTACCATGTGTTCTCTGGGAAGTTAATATCCTTTTGAGGATACCTCAAAAAATCCCAGGGAAGGCTCTGATTGGCCAGTTTGAGTCATGCGTCTGCTCCTGAACAAATCCCTTAGCTATAGGACTGGCTTTTCTGATTGGCTGGTTATTGAGTAGAGTAGTGGAGGAGAGGTGTACAGCTCCACCTAAACTATGTAGATAAATTTACAGTGGAATAAAGGTAGTTCCCCAAAGTAAGGGACTTGGGGTAGATCAGAAAACAAAACAAAAACCAAACAAACAAAGACTAGTGGAGGGACCCTCTCTTTCACTCTTTTTCAGTTAGCCAGCAGCTGCCCAACTGAGTTTGCCCTGCTCACCAATTCATAGCTGCTTTCTTTGAAAGGTTCTGCTCTTACAGTGGATTTTCTGATATTTCCTGAACATTGCCTAATAGAAGTGACAGTTTCAGGTTCACTCAAGAAGTCTGTCATTCTATACCTAATGTCTGAATCTAAAACACTGTTCTCAAGTGCCTCCAAACTAAACACTTTTCTTCCTGCCTGGAGCCCCTCTTCTATCATCCACCCCACCCCCATTTCTGACTGTTCTTCAGACTACACTTCAAATTCTTTGTTTCTTCATCAGTTTTTTTTAATTGACTTTTTAAAGTCTTTTTGTTTAATTAATTAATTTTTATTTTTGGCTGCGTTGGGTCTTTGTTTCTGCGCATGGGCTTTCTCTAGTTGCGGCGAACAGGGGCTACACTTCCTTGTGGTGCATGGGCTTCTCATTGCAGTGGCATCTCTTATTGTGGAGCACGGGCTCTAGGCGCATGGGCTTCAGTAGTTGTGGCACATGGGCTCAATAGTTGTGGCATGTGAGCTCAGTAGTTGTGGCTTGTGAGCTCTAAAGTGCAGGCTCAGTAGTTGTGGCACACGGGCTTAGTTGCTCCGTGACATGTGGGATCTTCCCGGACCACGGCTCAAACCCATGTTCCCTGCATTGGCAGGCGGATTCTTAACCACTGTGCTACCAGGGGAGTCCCCTTCATGGATTTTTTTCTAGCATGAGCCCACATTGATTTCCTCTTCCTCTGTGTTCCCATTGAAATTTGTATCTTTCTTATAATTCTTAGAATTGTTGATCTTTAATTTTAGTTTCTGAGAACCCATGCCTTTCTCTGTGAACAGGTTACTGCTTTGTGATTCTTCTTCAGTCTCTTCATGATCAGTAGCACAATACCTGGTGCTACCTAAGCATTTAATTCTGGTGAATTTTTCTCAGACAAGACTAAAGGAAGAAATGAGTACTTGGACAACTCAGGTGCCTTTTAGGTCTGTGTTTGCTTGTGAGAATGTGGGTGTGGGCATTTAGTAATCATTTGCAGGTGAGCAGGAACACAGTCAAGTGAACGGAGAGGCGTAGGAAAAGGTTTTGTTTCTGTTGGAGGCCCATGGGAATTTGCCTCACCTGGCTCCATTTTACGTGATAATCACTCTGAGCTCTGGGTTATTGGAGGACATGCTCATCTCTGAGATTAACACAAAGCAAGGGTTCTTCTTTCATGTCTAGGTAGATTTGGCCCAACCCAGAAAAAGCAGCTTCTCATTCATTCATCAAATGTTACGGAGCACCTACAGTGTACTGAGGCTATGAGAGGACAAATACATACATGGCTGTTGCCCTCATGCTTGGGGTTTGATTGCTTGGAGTCCACTCTGGGGCTGCCTCCTTTTCTCTGTGGGATCTCAGACTAGTTATTTAACAACCCTATGCTTAAGTTTCCTTATGTATAAAATGGGGATAAATAGCTACTTCCTAGATTTGTTGTGAAGATTAAACGATCTATTGCTTGTGTAATTCCCAGCACATAGTAAGCATTCGACAAATGATAGCTCTTACTTTTAGCTATTGGCTCATGAAGCCTACAGGCTGGTGGAACAGACATTAGTCAAATGATCACATTCAAAATGTAAATTACCAAAGAGTTGATCTGAAGAGGAGGTACTTGCTGTTAGGAACACTTAAAAAATGAAATTCTGTAAAACTTAACTGGTAATGTGTATTTAATCTAGCTACCTGTAAGATCATCCATAAATTAGAGGCAAAATGAACAATTGATCAATTTTTGATGTTTGATAATGAAGCGGCGGTATGTGAGACTGAAATGGTCCTTTTCCAACCTGAATCCTAATGCTACTGTGATTATCAGTGCAATTAGATCTCACATTCTGCTGGGATGATTCTTCTCTCTCAATGCCTTAGTCATTTTGGAGGGACAGAAGCCTTCAGCTCATGTCCTTCAGGGTCCAATCTAATCCTTTAACGGCTGGGGGGGTCTTCTGGATTTCCAAAGCATTTTCTTCTCCTTCTCCAGTTATATCCAGTCTCCAGCCAATTAAGAATACCCAGTAATTCAGCCAGAGAGGCAAGGAGGAGTGTCCATGCCTCCCTTTCCCTCTTGGTGAAATAGATTATGCTTTAGAAATCACTTCATTACCCACTGCTTCTTGTTGGGACAGTGGTATTCATGTAATACATGTGGCCAAGTTATGCCAACATTTTGAAAAGGGTAGAACACATTCAATAAATGTTGATTCCTTTGAAAAATCTTACTTTAAGTTGAATAAGAATGGTGGTTAAAATAATCGTGAAGATGTTTGAAGGAGGACATCTCTTTTCCTTTAAAAGAAAGAGGAAGGATACAGCTAATATCAAGGAGGCAGTCAGAGCAGTAGATGAAAGCCCAGCATACGGGGTAAGTCAGAAAAAGACTGAAATCACTGAGACCTTGGGCTAGTCTCTCCAGTTCTCTGAAACTTAGTAATGCCATCTGCAAAATGGGATAACAATACCAACTAATGGATTTTCAGTGAGGATTGAAGGATATAATACCTACAAAATGATCACAAGATTGTCCAGTATATGATAATTGCTGATTAAAAGACAGTCATTATCCTAGTGTTGTATGTATTGATGACTATGATAAACAAGAACCCCTGAGGAATTTTGAGGTTTGACAAGTGATTACTTTCTGAAATTTGTAGCCCTTGGAAAAAGGAAGAAGAAACCACATTTTTATATTCCCTTTGTCACAGAGATTCAGTTATATGATATACGCACATATATGTGTGTACACATTTTCTTACCTACAACTCTTTTGAATACATACAAATACTGTATATACACAATTATATGTAGTAATATCATATGTAATTTATATGACATACAGATAGTATAAACTATATCTATTTTATATTAATGTTTTAGTATATAACAATACATAACAAAATATGTGATATGCTATTAGAGAACATATATTGAATTCTTTTTCCAATTAAAAATAAAAATTATTGGTTTATCTAGGGGAAAAGCATCAGCTACCCCCAAGTTCTCTGAGGGTTGGTTGTTACTGTTATTTGTTTTGACACTTCGGTGGCAGTGACTTAACAGTCACAGCTAGAGCCTCGCTGTGTAATCCTGTGGAATGTCCCTAGGTAACAAGATGTGCCCCCTGGTCATGGAAGTCAGTTCTGTTAAATAGGGAAGATTTTATCTGTCTGAATAAATATTTCCAGGGCTCCTCTCACTCTGTGGACTTGAGATGTGTGCAGGCAAGAAGGGTCATCACCATAAATCAATAGTTTCCGTGAAGCCACAGATTTAGAGCTAACGGCAGCTTTTTGGTTGAAAGGAAGATCGTGAAGTGCAGGCATAGGCGACAAATGCCGGGAATAATGTGTGGAGTTGATAGGAGCATTTTGTGAACATATATCAAGTGTGGATAGGAAAAAGAATCTTTGCTTTTTTGGGGATAAGTTAACTAATTGATAATGGCAAGGTGAGAAAGGCAGAGCTACTTGGGAGAAATTGATGCCACATACGTCAATCCCCATATGCATATATACCTCAAACCCAAGCACCCAAAATCCAATGTGTCCTTCAAGTCTTAGCTCAAATGCTAAGTCCTTCTTATCTTGTGTTACTCGTCTTTATGCCACTCACAAGTTGCCATGGAAGTGATAGTTGAAGTTGTGGGAGTGGATGATGTCCCCGAGGAAAGGATGATAGAAAAGAAAGATTACCTTAAGGAAGACCGAGTGGTTGGAAGGTGAGAGGAGAGAAGGACGCTAAGAAGATGGTCAGGGAGGTGGCAAGTGAAGCGGGCCAGGACAGTTTCACAAGAGGTAGAGAGATTTCACAGAGACAGCAACTGTGGGTCGTGTCAAATCCTGTAATGAATTGAACGATTAATAAGAGTCCTTGGACTTATATTCTAGTGAATCTATTTTATACATTTTATACAATTCTGTACCTAAATCATTCCCAATAATTAAGTGTGAACTCCCTGAGAGCTGGTTCCAGGTTTTATTCATTTCTGGATCTTCAGGGTCTGGCAGACATATTAGGGACCAAAAAATGTATTTTGAAAATCTGAGTGGATGAATGAGTGGATAAATGAATGCTGACCTTAATATAGCGGTTTAATGTCTGTGTGAAATGAAACTTGCAAAGTGTTAAAGAAGTGATTAGATATTGGGAAAATGGGACCTAAGAAGCCATTCTTGATATGTGGTGGCTGTAGGGAAATAGCATCCCATCATTTCCCTACTGAGGAAGAACCAACTGAGAGAGAAGCAGAGCAGGGAGGCAAAAAGGGCATAAACAGACTTCTTTTAGCCTAATATTTTCAAGGTCCTGATCCCATTTATATGAAAGGTCCAGATGAGGCAAATCTATGGAGACAGAAAATAGATGAGCGGTTGCTTAGGGCTGGGCAGAAGGACAGTGATGAGAAGTGACTGGACGTCTACAGGGGTTTCCTTCTGGTGTGATGGACACGTTCTTAGATGAAATCATGATGGCAGTTGCACAACTGAATATACTAAAAACTATTGAATTGTTCACTTTGAATAGGTGAATTTTAGGATGTATGAATCATATCTCAGGGAAGCTGCTGTCTTTAAATGGGCAATAAAAAGCTGTCAGCTTCTTAATGAAGGAGGTCCAAATTAAAAGGTAGGACCAGGCTTCCCTGGTGGCGCAGTGGTTGAGAGTCCGCCTGCCAGTGCAGGGGACACGGGTTCGTGCCCTGGTCCGGGAAGATCCCACATGCCGGGGAGCGGCTGGGCCCGTGAGCCCGCCAAGCCTGTGCGTCCGGAGCCTGTGCTCCGCAACGGGAGAAGCCACAACAGTGATAGGCCCGCGTACCACAAAAAAAAAAAAAAAAGTAGGACCAAATGGGCTTGCTTATACTCTCCTGATTGGTTCAGACTTACCCATCAATCCCTGATGGAGTGAACACCAGCAGCCTCCTCCCTCCTTCTCTTCCCCAGCCGTCGCGCACTCATGAGTCTCATGACTGAGAAAGAAGACCAGAGTGCACCCTTTTTGTCAGCTGGGGAATTTGACAAAGGGCTCAGGGGACTGAACTGAGCATGCCTGGTCCTTTTGCCAAAATAACCAATCAGATAAACCATTCCTTCTTAGGGATGGGGGAGTGAGAATTTGGGAGAGACCTGGAACATCGCCCTAGAGGAATTCCTCCACTTGGAAATACAGGGAGTGGGGAGGAAGTGTGTCCCACCCTCCCAACCTCATAAGCTTATGTCTAGCAATGACCTCAAGAATAACAACCATGATTGTTACCAATTTAAAAAATAACTGGAGTTTCTGTAAGATTTGAACCCAAGGCAGGTACCATAGGGAGCAAACTCTTAGGGGAGAAGAAAGAGTTGATCAAGGCCGATGTCTGTAAACTTCACCACTGCGCCATTTGTGCCAGGCCCTTCGCTGTGCCAAGGACACTCGCTTTGGCTCTAAATTGTAAGAATAATCTCTCGGTCTGCATGACTCGTGACACCTTCCAAGAGCTTTCCTAGACTCATCTTCTCATAATAATATGAAGAGGACCAGGGTGTAATTTTTACCTTCTCAGAAAGTCCACTTATTATAATTATTCATGTCCTGTCATAAATACTCTTTTAAAATCTGGCATTCCTGGGGACCAGAGAATGTTTTCATCATTGCATATCGGCCAAGATCCAATTATATAAAGGGCTTCTCTTGAATTAATTTGCTTTCCACCCAAATCCGATTGGTTGCTCGTGATCAATAGTTATCAGAACCATCAATACCAATGGCGGCATGGTAAAGGCATGAAATATGGTATGAAGTATGGCCTTTGACCGTATGATGGGAAGAAGTCCAGTTCTTCATATATTGAAAGATATCACCCCATCTGGGTGTCTGTACATGTGTGTGTGTGTGTGTGTATGTGTGTGTGTGTGTGTGTTTGCATAGACACTTGTGTAAAGTTGTATTGATATTTAAACAGATTTGCCTATTCTAGACATTTCCTCACTTCTAAACACTGCCTGGTTCTTAGTAGATTCACTTTTGAATCTATTGGCTATGTACGGGCTTGGGGTCATAGATATTCAGAATATAGGAGGGTTGCTTTTATTAATTCAGGCATTACTGGATGAAAGGCCTCTTCATTGAAACCAGCTATATTTTCGTCGGGGTAATATCATTCTTACTTTGAGGCATTAGAGCATTTTGAGAATTGTGCAGCTTCCCATGGCCTTCAGAATTATAATTTAAATCTTTTATCCCTCCAGAACTCAGGACATTTAATTTATCGTGACTCATAAAAGACCAGTAATAAACCCTGTCTTTATTTAAACATGGGCAGCATTGAGTTCCTTTTGTAGGAATCCAGTCCTCTCTATCAGTGCTTTGCTATCTACTTATCATGGATCCTGCATGTGTACAAAAGCCATCTTTGTCAGTCAGGGGGAGATTTTATTAACTGAAGGTTCATTTGTTCTTCAAGTGACAGTATCTCTTTGGAATTACCAGATGTTGTTCAAACCGTGCTGTCTCGCCTTTTATTCTGATGACGGCAAATGTTGAACGTGGTGAATAAATATTGAGCACTGTCCTCGGTCATCTTAAATAAATGTGATAAAATGAAAACATGCGGCTGCCGAGGTCTCATTTGTTTCCAGGAAGTCCACAGCACATAAAGGCACTTGGACAATGAAAGGCAAATCAGCCATGCACTGGGTGTTCCATTATGAGATGTTCTTGTCATTTTCCAGATTCCATTTTAGATTAATATATAGGGAGAGAGAAGATGGCATGTACTTAAATGATGACATGGTACCATCACAGAATTGTTTTTGTTATAATTGCACAGCGTAGAGAATTAAATATATTATGGTGGTCTTCCCGAGAAATTTGCATGTCAAAGAATAAGTGGCGGAAAATAAATTAGTGGGAAATTTCTTATGACTTGGGTCCAAAGGGGGCTGAGATTAACGTAGGTGCTGTATTTTGACCCTTCTTGACTCCTGAGGCAAGACTGGTGACTGTCTTTTGAGGAGGAGTAGGGGAGATTTCACTTAACTGGATGATCACAGAGCTGGATTTTGTCATCCATTGTGGAACCGCGTATTAAATATTTATAGTATAAAAGAAGTGGGAAAGAGCAATCTGTCAAAACAGGCATTTTTGAATCACCATGTCCTTCCTTTTTTGGGTGATGTGTGATACCCATGAACAAAGATTAAAATAGGACATAAAGTAGAATCTCTGCTTTCACAGTAGGAGGAAAGCTTATGAATGCTTTGGTAATAATTGCTAATAATTATACTCAAATCATATTACATCCAGAAATTGAGATATGAACCACACTGAGGCACTAAGACTTCACAATAACAGCCACAATTTCTCTAATTTATTACACTGTCATCAGTCTTGTGAATTAAAATCCTTTTTCACAGTCTCCAGTAATATACGGAATGATTAAAAGTTGGGGACTGTTTATTGTTCAGAAATGTTGAAAGAAATGAAGTGTTTCTGGGGATGTTGTTGGAGTCCTGTTGAAAGAGTAGTTAAGTATCACTGATTAATTCTCATTCTATCTCTGATGAAATGGAGAAGGGTTACATTTGCTCTTTTCCCAAGTATCTCATTGCAAACTGCAGCTCAGGAGTTGCATAAGCATTTTCTTTATTCAGTATAAATTGATTTGGTGTGCAGAATCTCAGACGGTTCCATTTCAAGGCAATGTTTTATTTGGTGATGCAGGACAAATGGAGAGCTAAGTAGATTTGTAGACTAATCTGTTGAGCATTTTAATATTGTGTATTCTCCACGTTGGAGTGGTAAGTACCTCACTGATGCTCTCTCGGCCGTGTGCTGCTCATGGCATGCCCAACTCATCTTAATTAAATTCCTTCCGGAAACAACCTTATTTTTGCTCATGGGATACATAGCTGTCACTGTGAAACATTTTCTAGGAAAACTGAGATATATTTTTCATCAGTGGAACCTTTTTCTCTCTCTCTTTTTAGATTCTAAATATTAGTCACTTAAATTAATATTAAGCTATTATGTACTCCAAATGAGTGCTTTACAAGTCTTTCAAAACATATCTTCTGCCCGGAGGCCTGGGAAGGAGGTGATAGAGGTGGAGGATGTACAGGTGTGATGGGTTAGTGATGGGTGAAATGACTTTCTGTGGCTCATCCCCACCTCCCATTGTCGGGATGCAACCAGAGAAAGCGTTTTGCAAATTGAGAAAAGGACCCTGACAGAGCTTGCTGCTGCTGCTGCCCCACCACTAAGATGGTCTCAGGGCCATCTTCACTTTCAGAAAGAGGAGTTTGTCCTGAACGATGCGTTTTCTAAGAAACGTGGACTTCCTGTTTGGGAAATGGGAATCCTCTTGAATTCTATAACCTGCATCACCGGCCATGTAGCAAGGACAGTGGGAAATCAGCTGCCTCATTCAGAACTTTGTCATGACCTTGCAAAGTTTGGCCTCCAAAGGGACCTGGGGCTTTTGGCTTTTGTCCTGCTGACGTGCAGCTGTCATGTCAGTGTCTAGATAAAGCGTGCTTTATAACCCAAAATGGCTACTTCACCAAAGCAGAGGTATATTCATTCTTCATTCTCTTTCTTTGCTTTCCTCTCTTCCTCCCTCTCTGTCTGTTCTCATAAAGAACAGGTTTCAATTAAGAAAGCATGATTTCCTTCTGTATAGGAAATCTCATGCCCACTAGCTCTTGCTTACAGCCACACTACAAACCGTCTTTTACTTCCCCCAAACATATCAAGCTGTCCCTGAGCAGGGCTTGGTGTACATCTGTTGCCTCTGCCTCACCACAGCCCTTTGCCAGATTACCTTTTACTTCTCATTTCAATTTCAGCTCAAAAATGCCACTTCTCCTGGGAAAGCCTTTCCTGGAATTCGCACCCTTAACCCCAACTCCCTGGAATAGAAGAGAATCTACTTGCATGTGACCTCATAGCAGCTTATACTTTCTCTCTAGTCATGTGTGTGTATGTACATGTGTATGTGTGTATGTATATACACGTGTGTGCGTATATATAGCGAGCACCTTCTGTGTGCCAGGCACTCATCTTGGCATTGGGGACCCACCAGGGAAAAAATAGACAAGCTCTTAAGGAGCCTATATTCTGGTGGGTCAGAAAGACCATGAAAATTGCATATAATAAATACTCAAGGTGGGTCTGCTGGTGACAAGTGCTATAATAAAAGAGAAGAGGAAGGGGATGAGGAGGGACAGAGGGCAGGCGGAGAAGAATGAGTTGAAATTTTAAATGGGGGGCGGGGAGTCAGGGTGAGCCTCATTGTGAGAGTGACATTTCAGCAAAGACTAGAAGGATGTGAAGGAGGAGCCACAGGGATGTTTGGGGAAAGAACATTCCAAGCAGAGCAAATAGTCAAAAGAGAAGACCTGAGGCTTCTTTGTACCCTTGTGTTCAAGGAACAAGGGGACAGAGAGACTGGAGCAGAAGACAGTAGAAAGTGAGCTAGGGGGGGATAAGCAAGGTGGAGATGGGTGCCTACCATGTAGGACTTGTGGATAATTAGGGACTTTGGGTTTTACTTGAGTAAAATAGGGACTTTATTTATATTTTAAATGGATAATTTGGACTTCTGCATCAAGAATATATTTTAAGGGCACTTCCTACAGTTGATAGCCGTAGGCTCCAAGAGGGGTGCAGTAGTATCTGTTTTGCTTTCCATCGAATCCCCAGAATCAAGCCCTGTGCTTGGCACATGGTTGTCTAATAACTATTTAATGTGAAAAATAAAAAGAGTACACGGCACATCAAGGTGACGCTAGTTGGTGCCCATCCCTTGGAAGCAGGTAACATAGACAGCCAACGTGCAGGTTTCAAACTCAAGATCTACTTTAATTTCACACATTTGAAGACTACTTCTTACCCCCAACCAAAGGCTTGAATTTAATTATCCACCTAATTATTGCTATATGCCATGGTTCTTCATTAGTCCTGTTTTCATTTGCAATATATGAACTTTGGTATTTCCCAAAAATGAAATCAGATGCTGGTTTGGAAGATTTTCCTCCTTAAAATAAACAAGCTTCATGCTCAAGCAAATGTGTGGAAAGCCTCTCTGTGGTCCACTAGGGTAATGATTCATGGGGCAGGGGCTGTCCATGGCAGAGCAGACTGTTATCCTCTACTGGGTAAATGAGCCATGTTTTCAGAATTACTACGCATGCATTCCAAAATACATATTTACCTGGTGGTCTATAAACATTCAGCAGAACTGTTACAGTCTAGTAAGTAAATAACATGTTTCTCAAAATTAGAATGTGTTCAAAATATGTATTTACCCAATAGGCTGTAACAGTTGCAAAGAAACCTTCTCAGCCTTTAGTCTATCAGGCTGACTTATGGATGTGGTTTTAATAATGTTTTGAATATGAACATAGTGTAAAAGAAGATGTGCAATTTTTAGAAGGGTGAGGGGTTGACATGTAGCATAAACCAATTCTAGAGAGAAAATTTAATACAGTTGTAGAACCTGTCCTTGTTATTTTTTTCCTTTTTCTCTCTTTTTTTTATATTCTTTTTTTTTCTTTGTAAGTTCCTGGAACACTCAGTACTAATGACACTAGAGTGAATTTTTAAATAATTTAATTCTTGCTGACATGATATGGCTTCATAAGTGATTAGTGGATAGACTTCTGAACACAAATAGGAGCCGATGTTCTGGCTGCTAATCTTATGGCAACAGATGAGTCCAAAAGTTGGATTCTGCTGAACGATTCCATGAGAGTATCAGGTAATGAGTGTACATTGCTCCACTCTAGGTAAGTCAGACAAGACAATCCTGTTTACATCAACTGTCTAGATACACTGGGCAAGAATTATTTTTGTAGAGATGGCTGTGAGGCACTGAGTTTTCAGTGGAATGCTATTAGTTCATGGTTGGCACATGTTTGTCCAATAAATATTTAATGTGAAAAATAAAAAGAGTACAGGGCACATCAAGGTGACGCTAGTTGGTGCCTGTCCCTTGGACTATGTAAAATCGTAGTGGAAAGCTTTTGACTTTGGCACCGGATGACCTGGGCACTAGCTCTCTGAACCTGACAAGTCGGTTAACTTCTTTAAGACTTGATTGCCTTACCTGTAAAATGGGTGTGGCATTAGTACCTACTGCATGAGGCTCCTGCAAATGAGATAATACCCGTAAATCATTCATCACTCTTCAGAGCACCTACTGAATATTTAATGAACGTCATCAACTATTGTCTATAATAATCAAAAGAGTTCAGCTGTATTTTTCATCTGGGATACAGCAGATAGCAGGAATAGCAAGGTTAATACAGCCCAGATCTCCAAGTATTTGGTTTGGAAGGAAATGAAGAGGCCAGGCGTGTAATTGGATGTTTCACTAATAGGTTACAAGTGGTTGTGTAAGTTTCTAAACAGCGTGAATGCTCTAATAAATACTTTCAGTTGACAAGTAAGAAAGCAGCCATGAATCTGGAGCTCCATACTTGGAACCATGTGAAATGGCCATTCATGAAACGCCCTTTAAAACTCCTTGGAGGTTCACATTTTGCACAGGCTGAAGTTTTTTTTTTTTTTTTTTTTTTTCCTTTCTAATTGAGAAAGTCACCGCAGGTTGAGTCTGCACAAACTACTGCAGGGCTTGGATCTTTTCTTTCATGGTTGTGACTGTTTTGTTGAATAAAACATTTTGAGTGGAGCCCCCGAAACCCATCCTTGGGTGCGTTCTTCTGTGTGATATACCTTCTACGAGGTTCACCATAGTTTTCATCCTGGGTTTGATGTCATTTACACAATTAGAGCAGAGGCTCCAGGAGGACCTGGACTTTACCTACTGATTCAATGCTGTCTCCCCAGACCCTGGCATAGCACCTAATGCAAAATTGACATTCAAGAGATTTTTGCATTATCCTCTTTCATGACTGGCCCTCTGAGTGAATTCTGCACAGCGTGTGACCCTGTGTGACTTTCTGCAATCTCAGCGACATGGAAAGGATTTAGAGTCATTGTCTGTTGATATTATTAGTTAAGAACTTTTTTTTTGAGAGCTTGCTGTGGGCCAGACATGATTCTCAGCACTTCATACCACTCTTTCTTGGAGTGTTCATAGCAAGACATTTAAGTCAATCTTGTTATTACCCTCTTTTGTTAGATGAGAAACCGGTGCTTGGAAAGAATTCCCCCTAGATCAGGTAACTAATAAGTGATGGAGCTAGGAGTCAGAAGAGCCAGTGTGACCCTAGGAGCGCAAGGAGAAAAAATGTTGTAAGGGGTGGATAAACAAATATATAAACAGATGTCCTCAGAAAACAAATGGCGGACTTCCCTGATGGCGTGGGGGTTAAGAATCCGCCTGCCAATGCAGGGGACACAGGTTCAATCCCTGGTCCGGGAAGATCTCCCATGCCACAGAGCAGCTAAGCCCGTGCGCCACAACTACTGGGCCTGCATGCTGCAACTACTGAAGCCTGCGTGTCTAAAGCCTGTGCTCCGCAACAGCAGAAGCCACTGCAATGAGAAGCCCGCAACCGCAACGAGTAGTAGCCCCTTCTCGCCACAACTAGAGAAAGCCTGCGCACAGAAATGAAGACCCAACACAGCCAAAGATAAATAAATAAAAATTTTTTAAAAAAGAACAAAGGGATATCTGAGTACTCAAAAGATACTCAAAAAAATAAATTAAAAATAAATTTAAAAAAAGAAAACAAATGGCAAGTAGGAATTAGATAAATTTAAGTACCATGTACATTTCTAGGAACCAGTCTAGTAATTCCACATACTAAATAGAAGTCACGTCATGGTACTTTCTGTAGATAACTCTTCTTACTGGAGGAATTAAGATCAAATGCAAAATATGCAAGTAATGTGGTCTTTTGGGGAATAAACACCATCCTAAATGGATTCGCTGCTCTCATAAGGAACTTGATCATCTGTTTCAATGTGGCTGGACTCCTATATTTATCTGAAGAGACTCCAATGAAATGATTAATGGGGTTTTGACATCAAGTGAAGAATCTGCAACTGTTTCCATCACCCCAAATGTAACCTTGCTGCAGGCAGGAGTGAGGTTGTATGACACTTCTCCAGTTCAGTCTTCAAAATATCTCTCTCGGGCTTCCCTGGTGGCGCAGTGGTTAAGAATCCGCCTGCCAGTGCAGGGGACATGAGTTTGATCCCTGGTCTGGGAAATCCCACATGCCACAGAGCAACTAAGCCTGTGCGCCACAACTACTGAGCCCGCATGCCACAACTACTAAAGCCCGCGCACCTAGAGCCTGTGCTCTGCAACAAGAGAAGCCACCACGATGAGAAGCCTGTTCACTGCAACTAGAGAAAACCCATGCGCAGCACCGAAGACCCAACACAGCCAAAAATAAAAAATAAAAAAACCTCTCAGATCTTTGTCTATCTTCTTTTCTATGTTCTTTCTTTCTTTCTTTTTTTTAAAATTGGGGTATAGTTGCTTTACAATGTTGTGTTAGTTTCTGCTGTACAGTGAAGTGAATCAGCTCTATGTGTACATATATCCCCTCCCTCTTGGACCTCCCTTCCACCCCTCCCCCTCCATCCCATCCATCTAGGTCACCGCAGGGCACCAAGCTGAGCTCCCTGTACTATACAGCAGGTTCCCACTAACTATCTGTTTTACACATGGCAGTGCACATACGTCAATCCCAGTTCATCCCACACCCCCTCCCCACCCCCAGTGTCCACACGTCCTTTCCCTACATCTGTGTCTCTATTCCTGCCCTGCAGATAGGTTCATCTGTACCATTTTTCTAGATTCCACGTATATGCATTAATATACGATATTTGTTTTTCTCTTTCTGACTTACTTCACTCTGTATGACAGACTCTAGGTCCATCCACGTCTCTACAAATGACCCAATTTCATTCCTTTTTATGGCTGAGTAGTATTCCATTGTATATTTATACCACATCTTCTTTATCCACTCATCTGTCATGGACATTTAGGTTGCTTCCATGTCCTGGCTATTGCAAATAGTGCTGCAATGAACATTGGTGTGCATGTGTCTTTTTGAATTATGGGTTTCTCAGGGTATATGCCCAGTAATGGGATTGCTGGGTCTTCCTTCTGTCTCTGTGTCCACCATCTTTCATCCAAGCCCCTGTGATCTTTTGCTGTGATGTCCTGGTAACTGGTGTCTCTGTCTTTTATATTTATCCCCTCCAAGCCCTTCTCACAGTGGAACTAAAATGCTCTTTAATAAACAAACCTAACCATGTTACCCCACCTTCAATGGCTCTCTCTGCATGACCCATCAGATAAAATCCAACATGCTTGACATGATTTCAAGGACTTTCAGGAGCTGTCTTCTGCTTTCTTCCAGGGTAATCACTTTCCATTCCACCCACAAGACAGCCACACTCAGCAAAGTTTAGTTGCTCTCATGCCTTGCTCTCTCTCTTGCCACCAGCCGTTTGCACCCCCTGCCTGAAGAGGTCTTCCGGCTCTTTTTTCTTTGTCCATTTTGTCTTTACTTCCTCCCAGGAAGCCATTCCCCACCTTAAGTGATATCCCTTCTGTGTGTTCTCACAGCATTCTTCACTTATTGGTCTAACATCTTTCATTTTCTATCAGAAGACTGTAAGTTTGGTGAGGGTAAGAACCCTCTCATCACTGTGAATGAGTGAATGAAATGGTACTAAAACTCCAGAGCATGTCTGTCGGAGCATCACATACCTATCAGACACATTCCGTTGCTTCTGATGAGAATACGCGGGGCACTTGTCTGTCCACGGTGCTGAGGGAATTGCAAAGGAAGCACCTGCCTTTGAAAGTCAAAAAGTATTTGCAACAGGGAAGAACTATGGTGATAGTGGAAAACTTCTCGTTCTAGAAAAGCCATGATACAAATAGCCACACCCCTGAGGTGTCAAATAATTCCCTCCTTAACTTTTGCTGGAAGCCCCACATTATGAAAAGGGGGGCTAGAAGGATTAGTAGCTCAATGAGGGAATGAATCAGGATAAGGCAGGTTCTGCAGCAGCAACAAATAGCCCCCAATCTCCATGGCTTAAAAGAACAAATGTTGTTTCTTGTGCAATCTCTTATGCCCATTGGGGGTTGGCTGGGCGTCCTGCTCTATTTCTCCCTCACTCAGGGTCATGTGCTCCCCTTTCATTCTTCTACAGTTACTGGGACAGGGAAAGAACAAGGTTAATTGCATACTAGTTCTTAAAGCTTTTACCCCAACATGACACGTGTCACCCCTGTTCACGCTTCTTTAGCCAAAGCAAGACATCTGGCTGCACCTAAATTCAAGCAGCCAAGGAAACACAGTCCCACCTTTCACCCCGAAAGAGAAGCAGGACTGTTTGGCGAACAGCAATGCGATTGTCACAGAAGCAGTGCTTTTAAGATATGTCTTCATAGTACTTTCATTCTCATCTATGTAACTTTTGTGGCTGGATATACTGACATCCATCTCATTTGATTTTTTTCCCTCCATTTTCCTTCTCATGCATCCCTAGATTGCAATGTTGGATCTCAATCAAGAGACTTTCTCAATTAATATGCAATTAATTTTTAGTTTCAAACCACAGCCTGTTTATTTTTTGAGTATTAGTTGAAACATTTGTTTTTGCCAAAATATCATTTTATTTCACTTCTTGTCATTATCTTTAGAAGGGATCACAGATAGGGATTCATTTTGACTCTCATTCTCCCATCACCCCCTTCACTTCAGGCTAAATCAGTATTCCACCCCATTTGTCATCTTTACTGTTCTCTGCACTCTCATCTATATGGGAAGGAGGATCTGTGTTTGACAAGCATGCTTACCCTTTGCTTACTGTTTTAATAAAAATTTCTATCACCATTTTTATCTACAGTAGCAGTCGAGGCACTATTTGATATCGAGATGCTAGATTTCATGGACTTTGAAATATTTTCCCATATCTTTTTTGGCAAGTTTCCCGTATCTTTTTTGGCAAGTCTTTGAACATAGACTACAAAAAACTTGACATGTAGGAGATGAATTTGCAGACTCTAAGTTAAATAATGACTACCTGTCCCAGTTTAAATTGTGTTCTAGGATTGAAACATTATATTACACAGTCAAATCATTGAAATTAATGGTCAGACTCTTCCATAACTGAGTTAGCTTCCCTTGAGATGGATATTCTATTAAGTCAGCAGGCTGTCCGGATTTCCCTGCCTCACCTTTGGTTTGGGGATAACGTTGCCCCAGTCTTAGTGATTTCAAAGTTGGACCAAAGCAGTCGTGCTATTTTAAAATGAGGAACAATGAGGAGGGGCATCTCGATTTACACATTCCTTTGATATATTACAATCTTACTTCATTCTCTTTATCTCATGAGGCAAATTATTATTGTCCTGAACATACGACTGGGAAAAGCGAGGCTCAGATGTTAAGTGGGGTGGTGTGCTGGAGATTAGACACCTACTGAATAGCCCCAGTTTACTTGATCTTTTCTCCCAGGCCTCTTCTCAAATATCGCTCTTCAGAGGGGTCTTTCTTGACTACTCCATCCAAAAAAAAAATGGTCATCCCCTGTTTCAATGCTCTATACTCTTTTCTACATACTTATCACTATCTCCCTGTTTTTTCTTATTTATCTACTTACTCTTTTGCAGTTTCCATCCACTAGAATATCAGGAAGGAGACCTTGTTTCTTTTGTTGAGTGCCACATCCCAGCACTACAATAGTTCCTGACATCCAATAGTTGTTCAAAAATATTTAACAGGTGAATACATGCTCACATGCTACATTATACCTCTTTCTCTCTCTCAGGAATGGAGTTTAGATTAGGACAGCTTCCTGAATTGCTCTGTGTAAAGGAATGAATTAAGCATTGAGGGCTTTATAAACAAACCCCACTGTTTCAGGTCTTTGGAAGCTCCACTTTGCAGGTGATACAGCATGTAGAAGTTAGCTAATGCCGAGTAACAAATTATTCCCAAGATGAGTATCTTGAAACAACAAACATTTACTATCATGTGTATTTTCTGAGGGTCAGGGATCTAGGAGTGGCTTAGCTGGGTGGTTCTGGCTCAGGGTCCTCAGGAGGTTGTTGTTGGAGGTGGGGGTGGGGGTGGGGGGGCAGTTACATGAAGGCTGGAGGATCCGCTTCCTCTCCCTCTCATGTGGATGCTGACAGGGCTCAGTTCCTTGCCACATGGGCCTCCCCACAGGACTGCCAGTGTGTCTTGGTGACTTGCAGTTGGCTTTCCCCAAAGTGAGTGATGAGAGAGAAAGAGGGAGCTGCTAAGATGAAAGCCAGGGTATTTTATAACCTCATTTCTGAGTGACGTACCATCACCTCTGCCATATTGTGGCACATGGCCCAACAGCCCTGTAGAGTGTGGGGGAGTCAGTGTACGTGAAAGGATGGGTGCAGGTGGTAGGGATCATTGGGGGCATCTTGGAGGCAGGTACCACCTATCTTGTTCAGATTCTCAGAATAGAGCCGTGGACTGAGCATGTATCTCAGTATCTCAGAAGTCATTTCTCAACCTCTTTTCCCATCCCAGGAGCCATTTGCATGGAACGTTTGATCATGGGTGTGTTTATAACTCTTAGAGAGTAGAGTAATCAGGAAGACAGATTCTGGTACCAGCGGCCCAACAGTGAACACTGTCTCTGCCTCTTGATATCCATGTGAATTGGGTATATATTTTTTTTGCTTCTCTGACTTCGGTGTCCTCTGCTATAAAATAGAGATACCTCTAGTACTTACCTAATGGAGTTATTGTGAAGGTACAGTCACTTAGCTCATGGGAGACACATGGAAGGTTGCTCACCAGGTAGAAAGCAGTTGTAAAGCATTGTCTTTTATTATTTGGATTATCTCCTGGTTAATCCATGATTGAATGGATTGAAGAATCCTAGACAGGACTTGAAGGTGAAGTTAATCTGAACTTCTTGTGGAAAGTGGCAGTTGGGTTAAGTAGCCACCACACAGAGAAGTCTGAATTTGTCACGGGGACTCTGCCAGCCCTATGTGTCCACCTTCTGTGTTTTCTACGGGGGCCCATCCTGGAGGCATAGCACATCTGCACAAAAACAGCTTGACCTCCATCCAGAACCCAGTATTTTCACTTCATTTCTCTAGAGGAAACCAAAGCAAACCTTCCACAAGTGATTGGCCAGTGGCTGAATTCCACAGCAGTTTTGATAAGTTCATTTTGAGCAGATTTTTCATGTCTTCCCTATTTATGTCTTTTCAAATCCAATCTCCTTCAATCAACTTTAATCCTCTAATGTGTTTGCTATAAGTACTGTACAATTCACTTGTCCTCAATAATAAAATTCATTTCGGTTTGGCCTGCCGGTAATTTGTTTGAGAAGAAGTTGTTAGGAAACTCTTGCATTCTCTTCTGATTTAGAGGACAACCTTCAGTATTGGTAGCATTTGTTGTCATGCGATTGAAGTATTCTTTTCATGATTGACAGAGCTGTTTAAATAATGGCCCGCAGAACCATGGGCTTCAATGAAATCTGACGACACTAATTCCGTTATATATTAGGGAGCTTCAGGTGTTCTACAAGGACACGATTTCATTGACCATGGATTTATTTTTTCAGTTTGTACAAATTATCGCCACCGTGTTTTGCACCCCCTTCACTGTAAAATACACTTTCCTTCTCGAAATGAGTGTTTTCATTGCTTTACCTCTGCCTGGCTAAGCAGAGCCGTGTACTCTAGGCCTCTCCTGCAACACATCAAAGCAGATAAGATGGAGTATTTTCTTTACACAACATGGACATGTACAGAATTACTGATTCAATCTGCACTCTAAGAAGGCTCAGAAAGTATAAAGAGTCCACTGTGGAACATGTATAAATCTTTCTCTCTATCTATATCTGTATATTTATGTATACAGTTTAAATATCTATATAAATACACATATATACACATGTAAAATTACACAATGTAATTTGTATATGTACATTTAATGGGAAAAATAAACATCAAGAGTATGTTTTCGTGTTGATTTATACGTCTCGAGCTTTTTTCAACAACACGTAAAGACAAAGCACCTTTTTATTTAGACTTGGCTGACAATTGTCAGTCATATGTAGATGACTACGCAGTATCTGCCAACTTCCTACTCAGGAAAAGTCAGAGCAGATGGCAGAATTTATGTGTCATGTGGCATTTGTTTAAGTGTGGCAATGCTAATATTTTTTCCTCGATCATTATGACTATTTTTCTTTTAAAGACTCCATGAACTTTGAACTACCATCCTTGACTGTCGCCTTGGTTCAGGGTGGGATGGGAGAAGGAAGAGGTTTTGAACAGTGAGATGCCACCTTCCTGGGCCTTTGATCCCAAGACTATCATAGCTCATTCATCAGGGGCACTGCACGCCCCGTTCTCAGAATAGCGTTACAGTTCTCTAAGTATTGCCTCCCCCTGGAATCATTAAGGAACAGGCTCTATTCAGATCCGTGTGCACTTTCGATTGGCCTTTCTGCTTCAAAAGACCGGAATTCACATTTATGAGTCTGTGGGGCCCCAGGGAGGACATGGTGGAGTCAACATCATCTCAGGCATGTAGCGCATAATTTGTTTTGATAACTACAAACAAAAGGGGTCTATTCCCTCAAGGCCTCTTCAGAAATTGTCAGAGGCTCTTACCCTTAATAATGTGAGCTGCTGCTCTGAGGCTGAAGAACCCAGGCAGGACTGGAGGACAGGAGTGGGGAGGGGGGAAAACTCTGCAGGGGATGCTGGGGCAGCATTCCAGAGAGAATGGAGCATCTAACCCTGGGAGGCTTTCCTATCAGGGATCAATATCAAGGGACCATGATCTATGGCCGAGACCCAGTGCTCTGAGTGGTTTTTATATTGTGTACGTTTCCAGCGCCTTTTCTTTCCTGCCTTGATTCTTTCTGCTTTGATGAAATAAGAGGCAGGGAGTATGTGTGTTGGGTGGTGGGGGAGAGAGGGGAGGCTTGGATCAAGAGAATCGAGGATCTAATGCTTGCCATTTCTCTAGGAATCCTTACCGATAATCCAAGCATTATAGAGATCTTGGGGTTTAATTGAAGGGGGAAGGGATTTACAAGAAATATTTATGACAAGATGAAAGAGGAATGCACCTACGGCATGCAGACATTCGGTAAATACTCCTTGAATGAATTTATTAAAAAGGGTGTGTGAAAAGCATGAGTCATCATTGTGGGTGGTCTGATTGAGGGTGATTTTTCTTTTCTCAGTTTTCACAATTCTTGACAATGTTCGTTTAATCACTTTTATTATGATTGATTGTGATTATTATCATTTTATATACAAGTAACACAAAGCTACTTCTCACCCCTGTGACCCATTTGGCGATAGCCTTGCCGGATTTTTATGGCTTTACATTTGCACGTACAAGTATACAGTTTCACTTAAATATAAATGAAACGACCAAAATGCATTTTTCTTCATATGCACACTTAGCAAGCTTCCTCTTTATTTATTGTTCAATGAAAGTCTATGGCTCTGTTCCAAAACATTGCATCTCTTCACATAGTGGGGACTTAACATCATTTATTGAACCACTTTGTAGCAATAGTTGATTTCACAATGAATATTTTTAAGCTAATCTGTATCAAACTCTATATGGAATACAAAATAAGCCCGTGACAAATATCTAATTGTGTATTTTGCACATTTTCTTTAATGAGCATGTGCTACTTTTAAAATGTTAAAGGTTAAAAGAGTTAAATCTACTTATAGGATCAAAATTGTACCCATGAAAATAATAAGAATGTCTAGCTTTGATTGGGCTCTTATCTGACAGACACTACCCTAAGTATACATGCATATATATACATTTATAAATACATATGTGTTTATATATGTATTATATTACATATACATATGAGTCTATATCTGTACCTAAGTCTAGATATGAATACACACACACCCTCTCATATAATCCATTACAACATTATTTAGTATGAACCATAGCCAGACATTATTGCTAGCTCTTTCCCAGACAGGCAACTACATTTTCACATCTTCCAGCTTTTGCTTCCGTGGATGTTAATTCAATAAATATTTATTAAGTGCCTACTGTGTTCCCAACCTCTTCTGTGTGCTGGGGACTTAGCAGTGAATGAAATAAATACCTTTCCTCAGGGACCGTGTACTCTAATCTAGGTGGGGTCGCTTTGCTAAGAGAGCAGGTCAACACCCCATCCTTCTACAGAAACAGGACAGTGTTTCAATTTCCCCTCCAGCCCGGTGGAGCTCTGATACTGGAGAGAGAGAGTCCCATTACCCTAGACTCTATAGTCACTGTCATGTGGATGGAGACAGTGCCCTTTGGGCAGATGACATTAAAGTGGCCGGTGACGTGGTGCAGGGGGGAGTGTGGCTGTGGCTTTCACAAGCATCAGAGACACCAGGCTCTCCCCTGAAACGGAAGTGATGGGGGAATGCTCTCTCCTGCCCAGGGATAGGGCTTTTCCGCTCTGAGCAGTTGCTTTAAAGATGTTACCTTCCCCTGGCTTGTCTCTTAAGTAACAGGACTGGAGGAAGTCTGCCATTCTTGCAGCTAATACTCAGGAAGCGTGCTGTGACTTGGGAAAGGCTTTACAAACGCATCTCATTCGATACGTATCCAGATCTGACAATCCTGCATCTTCCCATCCATCTTTTCTTTTGATTTTTTTTGTGTAGTGTGAACTCCCGGCGGAAGCAGCATGTTTGGAGAGGTAGAGAAACTCTGGATAGCATGAGTGATGTCAGTGGTCGCTGGCACAGGCAGATTACCTGCTCTGGGACAGGCACAGGGACGACAGGCCTCGGGAAGGGGACAGTTGGCGGAGCTCGGCTTCAGGGAGGCTGGGAGCCTGGCGAGGCACTGGCTGCTGTTTGCTGCAGATTCCCTTCCGAGCACCGTGGGGAGGCAGTGACACCCACTGGCGTCAGAGGGACGGTCCAGCAACTGTCCTTTTTTCCTGCTTGGATGGGATAGAGGTCCTGAAGGACGGTCTGTGAATGCCCGCGAGGCACATTTTACCTTCCTCCGGGGTATGCACTCACTTGGGTAGCTTGTTTCTAAAAGACACAGTCACAGATGTAGAAAACAAATTTATGGTCACCAGGCGGGGAGGGATAAACTGGGAGATTGGGACTGATGTATACACACTACTGTATATAAAATAGATAACTAATAAGGACCTACTGTGTAGCACAGGGAGCTCTACTCAATACTCTGTAATGACCTACATGGGAAAAGACTAAAAAAGAGTGGATATATGTATATGTATAACTGATTCACTTTTCTGTACACCTGAAACTAACACAGCATTGTACATCAACTATACTCCAATGAAAATTTTAAAAAATAAAATAAAAAAGTAAAAGACACCTCCCATTGGTGTCGAGACAGACGGCATCGTTGTCAACCGGCCAATTCCTCTCTCACTCTGTCTGTGAATCTCCTTTCCCTCTTGAGAATTTTAACTCTTTGGCAGGCAGATTAAATGCTCGGGCTTGAGGAAGACTTGGTTTCAGTTCTGGCCCTGCTGTGGCATTATCTGTGCGATCGTGGGCAAGTCACTTAACTCTCTAAGGCTCAGCTTCCTCATCTGTGGAACGGGGTCACCTTGAGCACCTCCAGCAGAAGGCTGAGGTGACTCTTTTGAATCTTCACTGAAATGGTGCCCATTGCTCATGTCAGCTACGTGTACCTTTCACTCTGGCTCTGCCCAGGTGAACATGATGGGTGCTCTCTGCTTTTATGGCATATTCTCACCAGTGCCAGCTCACTGTCGAGAGTTTCAGACCAGAAGAGAGTACACTGTGATCTGTGATAAAGGAGGTGGATCTTGGTTTGGCATGGTTTTCTGTCCATATCTTCCCGTAAGTACCAGCAGCAGGAATCCATAGGTTAGCACTTTGAGACAGATACAGCGGTGCCCAGCTCCCCCCCCACCAAAGTGATCAGGCCAGATTTTGACCCATTCCATCTGCCTTTAGAAAGATGCAGCCTAATTTTATTTCTCTGAGTCATTTTCTCTATACCATATCATAACTAATAAAAATAATTACATCCTAGTGTCTAAAAGCAATTATGTGCTTGATTAAGCATATACATGTTGTTTGGTCCTTGTGTGTTTATATTTTCTTCAAATTTAAATGTGTTCTCAACTGTACCTTCTCATAAAGGTCCTAAAAACTGGAGGACATTGAAATGACATAGTTCTCACTCCTGTTTTGATGCCTATGTATGTTTTTTAAAGGAACATCAAAGGGAGCTTTACTTAGAACCTTGTTAGAACTAAAACTAGGAGGAAATATCAGCTAATAGGGGGTTGTTCCTATTTCTGTTGACAGGGGGCGGGAGATGATGACTGAACTCAACCTTTGTAGAAGGATATTTTCTATACTAAATAAAAAAGGCAATAATTTTTTTTCTTTTACTATATTTAGATAAAAGGATATTCCCACAATGTGTGTGTGGGGGGTGACGGGGGGGAGTAGGGGGTGGTAATTCAAGGCAAAGATTTCACAGCTGTTGGGAAATTGCTTTCCAAAAATATTAAAGGATACTGTGGCAAAGTGGTTGGTTATTTGCTAGTAACTTGTGCTCCTCTTCTACAGCACATTCAAATAAGTGATAAATAGCTGCCCATCTAGGGACACATTTCCAGCCCACCTTTTATGTAAGTGATGACATGTGACCGAATTCTACCCAGGAAAACGTGGGAAGAAGTGATAGGTCTCACTTCCAGGACTGGCCCATAAAAGCACCCTCTGAGATCCTCCATGCCTCTCCCTTCCCCTATCCTCTGGTTGACACCCACTTGACCTTGGAAACTATATGTTGAAAATGGTGGAATTCCTGGGTCCCTGAATGACTCTATGGACCAAGACCACTCCCACTCTTCCCTGCTCTGACTATACTAGGTGCTCTAGTAGGGGGGTGCATCTGTTACAGGAGTCAGTGATGCCTAAAGTAACACTGATGAGTCACTGCATATTTTCATCTGGTGTGATATTGAGTCCTTACTCGAAGCAAAGATTTAGATTTTTGGACCAATGGTGTTTCATATTTCACAATAATAGCTTATTAAATGCAAATACTCTTCCCAGTGCCGAGAGCTTTACATGTCTTATCTCCTTTCATCTTCCTTCCAACTATCTGGTCTGTATCAGTCAGGGAGGGCTGTGTTATGCTGTGGTAACAAACAACCCTGAAATCTCAGTGGCCTAACTCAACAAGGGCTTATTTCTTTCTCATGAAAGTCCATTGAGGGGGGTCTGAACCACTCTCTAGGGAAGCTCTCCTCCATGTATTAGCCCAGTAGTCCCAGTGGCTTTATTCTTAAGGAACCCCCATATTGATAAATGCCCCAAGGGAAGTCTCATACCGGCAATTAAGTTCTTTGGCCAGGAAGTGACACACTTCACTTCCATCATATCCCATTGGCCAGAACTAGTCACGTGACCTCTTCTACCCTCCTGTAACCCTCCCGGAAGAAAAGGGAAACCAGTTGGATCAGGAAGGATGGTTGTTATCAACATATTACAAACATGAAGACTGAAATTTAGCTTAAGTTACCTAGACAAGGTAACCCAGCTGGTAAAGGGCAGGTTTTGTTGGGAAGGATGTCACTCAAGAGTGGTCCTTTTATTTACAAGCCATTTGTTGAATTTCTTCTCTGTGTTATAACAAAAAGAAATGAGATGATGTCTTTGTCCTCAAGAATCTTACAGTTGAATGTTAGAGACAAACATGTGAAGTAAGCAGTTACCTGTATTCTGACCAGTGCAGGACATTACACAAGACACTTAGTCTTTATGTAGTGATCCAAGGGTCTCTAAAAGCTTTTGCAAGTCCTTGCAAAACACTTTTTCTCAGGGACGTGAGAATTCTGGCCTGAAATGGACAATGGGGTGAGAGTCTGAGAGCAGGGTAGGAGGAAGTGAGCACAGTGATGTCCTTGGAATACACCAGTAGGGAGACAGTATTTCTTGATTCATTACCTTATGGATGGACGGTGTTCTCTTCTCTCTGTCCTTGGCTGGGTAGTTAACGGAGCACTGATGTGCTTCTAAGTGTGTTTCGGAGAAATAAAGAAAGATCTGTGGTAGAAATGAAGCTGTGTTTTGCATTTTAGTCAGTACAAACGTTCTATCCTGAACCTTACACAGTGCGTGGAACAGCAGAATGTCTGCTGTGGAGTGTTTGTGAGAGAGAGAGACAGAGGGAAGCAGAGAGAAGGAAAGAGAAGGAGAGAAAGAGAGAAAACAGAAAACACAGAGAGAGAAACAGAAATACAGAGAGTAAGAGAATTTCCCTATTTCAAGTTGTCTCCCAGCTTTTACTGGGATCAAAACCAAATAGACAACAAAAATACATTTATTCAATATAATATAGAATTTAAAATTGTGTTCCTAATTATTAAATTTTTTTAAAATTTAAATTAAAATTTTTTTCACCCAAAAATGAGAATACTGCAATGATGTCTTTTCTTCTACTTTGGTTTTACCTCCATGTCTTTTAATACTTTATGCCAAGCTCTTTACCTTCAATCCTTTTTAATGCACATGTTCTATGTATGGGTTCATAGACGCATCCACCTGCTAAGGAATTATGTGGTTTGACTGTTTCCATCACAACTTTGATTTGCCACAGTCTGTTGATAATTATATCCAGGTAATTTTGAGTCCTAATACAGGTATGCCAATTATCCTAATTCTGAGATCAATGAACAGTTGATCATTAAGCCACACTGATATGCAAAGCCACAATAATAAACACCAAGCAAGGTTAAAAGCTCCCTAAGACAGAATCCCTTATGCTCCCATTCATAAACATACAAATATGAAAAAAAAGAGCGAAATACAGTTTTCTCAGTATTACCAAGTCAGAAATGTCACAGGAAGGATGAATAATAAGGACCGTGTCGAAGGACCACTCTTTGTGAAAGCACTTTTGTGGAGTATGTAAAGCAAACCCAAACATAGACCTGCAAGGGAGGTATCGTAATTCTCATCACCATTCCAGTAGTGAGACCAGTTGAGTCTTAGAGAAGTTCAGGGAGTTCCCTGAACCCGCACGTCTGACCCAGCACTAGAGCCGAGATTCAGACCCACATGTTGTTATCCCCAAAGCCCATGCTCTTCCATACATACCCAGTCTCATCTGATACCTGAACGCAATTGAATTTTTGCAAGAAGAGAATTAGAGTGAGCAGAGCCACAGGCCCCTGGGCACCTTGGGCCTTTTGCCCTTCTCTTCCTCCAAAGTAGTCTTTGCAATAGCAAATCTCTGATGTCTTTTAAAGACTATGCTTTGCTTTTGATGAAGAGTGTCAAAAAGAATCTAACTTTAAAAGGATACCCCCAGTGTTTCTCCAGCCTCATTTTCTTTCCCCTCCCCTCCTCACGCCTGCCTTCCTTGGTGTGCCGATCCATTTAAAACCACAGACTGAGCACCAGGGGAGTAAAGCCAGAGCCCAGTGGGGTCTCTATGTGCCTCTGTTGGCATTTCCAGACCTGCGGAAGCTGCCCCTCTGGTGGGCTGCAAAGTCTGGCTGTGCTTTAGGATTTACCTCCCTCCAGGGGTGTCGTCCCTTTGCTTTCCTAAGGACCATTATTAAGCATAAACCCAGCACCCCTAGCCTTCCTCTTGGGTAGGGTGGGTGGTTACCCCTGAGAGTCCTTGTGGGCTGTTTATCTTGGTGCTTCAGTGCTTCTGCCCTCGGCAGCTGGATCAGAGCTCCCGCCCTCAGTCCTGTTGACAGCTGCTTTGGGAAGGAGGGCTCGCCCTTTCCCGCCTGAGCTCTGCCGCGGGCCCCGACGGCCCAGCAGAGGTGAAACAGACAGCAGGCAAGTGCTGATTAGGGACGGGCCCTTCCTCGCAGAAGGCGGATATTGATCTTTCCATTTGGGTCCCGTTGCCTGTCTATGAAAATACTACGTGGCCTTCTCATAAACAGGTGACCTATTGATTCCCCAGCTGCTGATGGGGCCTCCCCCGTGTGTCCTGCTTAGCTCGTTATGGGGGATGCTCAGCTGTGTTTATGGAGGTCACCTGCAACTGGAGGGAGGTCTAGCTGGAGATGCTCGAACTTTCTAAAAATTGGATGTGTGTCCCAGATTCGTAACTTTGGCATTATGTTCCTCCAGGAAGCAATTGCTGATTATATATCTAACGCAATCAGAGACTTCTCAAGGGTTTCTTTTGCCCCAGGCATTAATAAAAGCCAATCATTCTGACAGAGGCACTTCTGCTCTCCACCCCTGACCCAGGGGACATTTAGCAACGTTTGGAGGTATATTTTTGGTTGTCCGAATGGGGGCGGGAGGGAGTGTGGCTACTGGCATCTATTGGGCAGAAGCCAGGGATGCTGCTGGTACATCCTTCAGGGCACGGGACAGGCCCCCACAACAAAGGATTACTTGGCCCCAAATGTCAATAGTGTCAAGGTTGAGAAAACCTGATATAAGTTATATTAAAATGTACCCAAATTCAATATCAAACACAATTTGAAAGAATTTTTATAATCTTGCTATGGAAGTGAATGAACTTTGAATAACTCATTTATGATTAGCTACTACTTTTCAGCCATCATCACATAAACTTGGAAATTCTTGTAAGAGAAGAAAAAAAGAGCCTACAACTTGT
This sequence comes from Aethalodelphis obliquidens, assembly GCF_003676395.1. Classification (NCBI taxonomy): domain Eukaryota; kingdom Metazoa; phylum Chordata; class Mammalia; order Artiodactyla; family Delphinidae; genus Aethalodelphis; species Aethalodelphis obliquidens. The sequence goes on along the minus strand of NW_020837962.1, from coordinate 8,111,484 downwards.
CTTCCAATGTAATAAAATATTTATGACTCCTAAATTTAACAATTAATGATGCTGACATAATGTTACATTTTGGAGAAATATAATTAAGCAGTTATTAATTTTGACTTTGCTACTTGAAATGTTAGACTTTTTTTTTTTTCAATTTTCAAGTGTTACCCGATGTCCTCGGAACTCAAAGTCAGGTGGATAAAAAGTCCTTGAACCCATTGATCCTGGACCTCCCTTATCATGGGTTACAAACTCCATTGCAGTACTTAAGTGATGACATCTCAAGCCAACCTTTGCCCCACTGGCAGAAATAGTCACCCCTCAAAATACCTCTAGTTGCTTCAGGATGTCTTTAAAGAGGCACCACACATGTACTAACAAACCAGTCTACCGACCATCATCAAAAGAAAACTTCTCTTTTGATGGTAGGGTGATGATTTCTGATGTTACCTCTTGGCATTTAGAATACAGCCGTCTTCTTTCCTGGAAGAATCCATCGGGTCTGCTGCTGCCCTCCACCTCTCATCTCACGTCACCGCCCCTCAGTGCCCAGTTCTAACTAGTCCACTGCATCCTGCTCCTCTGTCAGTAACACTTTTCTGTCCTGCTGCTTCCCATATTCAATATCTGGCCATCTCTCACTCTTCATATCCCCACATCAAGGTCCCCTCTTCTGAGGGACCTCTCTTCCCTGACTTACCCAATCCTGCATTACATTAGGTCTTCCCTCAAATGTGCCTACAGCACCATGCGACTCTATACTCACATATGTGATTATTTTACCAATAACCAATCAAATCCAAGCTTTATGACGTTATGGAATGTGTGTTGCTTTCTACTTTATACGGCCTGGAACACACTGGGGAAACAAAACATATTGGATGAATGAAGACCTGTATGAACAGAATGAGGGGATTTGAGTGATCTTAAGAAGGGCATCTGGTGTAGGTGGCTTGAGGAACTCAGCCACAAACACAGAGATGGTCCAGACCTAGAACAGAGGTTCCAAGCATGCAGGGGGTATTGATAAAAACTATGACGTTTGAAGGACTGTCGTTCGCTATGCTTCTAGCTCTGTCTCCCTCTCACCCTCACCCCACCTCTCTCCAGAATTGACTCCATTCTCAGGTAGGTTCTCCCTACTAGAGGGCAGATCACTACCAACAGAGACAGGCATTCTCCACTCAGAACGTAAGATGGAAGATGGAGGTGTCCTTTCCTGGTCACGCCCCCAGAAGGAGTTCTGATTGGCCCTGGAATGAATCAATCACTGCGGTCAGGGCCATGCGATGCTCTGATTGGCCAGCTTGGAACACAGGCACAGCCTCAGGACCAGGAGTTTACCTTCATGGTTTGAGACTGTAAAGGGGTGGATTCATCAAGCATTTAGCCTGCTGATCCCAAACCAGTGGAATGATACTGGGCAAAGAAAAAACATCTGCTAATTAAACCACCTCACTGCTGAGTTTGGGGAGAGCATCTCACACTAGCACCCATGTACAAACAACAAGTAGTCAATGGAGTAAATAACTAGAACCTTATTAGCTCCCATTTTACATTTCATTGCTTTGCTCCAAGTAATTGTGATTGGGGAGACCATCTTCTTACCCGTCTCCTTTCAAATTGGATTCTCTCCGTTCTCTGTAACTCCTAGATGTTTGCTCTCTGTCTGGTTTAGTCAAGGTAACTAGGCATTTTAAATCACAGTGTAATTTCTGGTAGCTCAGAAAACTGAACTGAAGTAGTAACTTTCAATAGGTCAATTACATTATTCTTCAGCAGCCTGCTACAGCCTAATGAAACTGCAGTTTAATTAGGTTGGTGTGATGCCAAAATAAATGTTTCATCCCCAGCTTGTTTTATTTACTCATTGAAAAGTGGGGGAATCTACAAATAATAGGATTGGAAAATGGCAAAGGTTGATGAGTTTGGCTGCACTTGTTTGTAAAGAAAGCAGTCCAGTTTGGTAGGTGAGAAATCTACAGTGTCAAAAATAAAGTAAAAATGATAGTAATACTTTGTTTTAAAAACTTGGGATTCCTGAGCCTAGAGCTCTTTTAAATAATCAGTCAATCACAAATACTAAAAGACCATCAGAAGGAAACATAACTAAGTCAGTGTCCTCTGATGTATTGTGTATTCCTACTTGTGGCAAGCATTGTGTTCAGTGGAATCACATCCATTTTCTCAATATACTGTAACGGTAGGCTTGTTAGCTGGAGTTTTAGGGCCCAGCAAAGGTGGTGTTCTGAGTGTGATCAAACCACACATTCATTATTTTGCCCTCAGTGAGATGGGAACATGAAGACAGTAGGAAGGCCCTTGAAAATTCAGTACTCCAACACAACCCCCAGTTACGCCCAGTCCTTCCACCCTGGGCTAGAAAATAGGAATCCTCACCCAACCTGGCAGGGTAAGTCTGGTGCTGATTACTGAGGGGTTGGGACAAACCAGAACGGTTTTGCCTCCAGCCTCCAGCAGATTCCCCACACTGGGCCATAGTTTCAGCAACAGATGAGGATGTTTGGTCATTTTCTTCCTTCCTTAGGCACAGGTTATGCACTGTGTTAGGAACCAGTGACCACTTCCCTTTGCCTTACTTAGATAAAAGGGAATCGGGTACTTATGCTCAAGAAAAAGAGCAAGGGAACAGGATTCCCAATCAGAGAGACACCTGTTGAGGGCTTTGAAGGTGTCACTTCTCATAAATAAGAAGAGGCTCTGCATCTCCATAGGCCTTCATTATACACAGTGGTCAGAACCTTAATCTGAGTCGTCCTCACGCAAAGGAAAAAATCATTCCGTGACAGTGCCGGGAATCCTAGTGCCCTCTGGGGTATTTTTCCTAATAGCTAGTCATTATCTGTCCCATCTTAGAGCAGACGAAACCTTTATCATCATGCATGTGTGTGACATAAGAGATATTTTCGTAGTGCAGTCGTCCAGCATTTTAACCACATGTGTTTTACTGTGTGGGGAGCTCCTTCATGCTCTTGAAAACTTGGGAATCTTCTCTTCCTTGCTTGGCATTTCCTTTGATTTTATTTCCATTTTAATTCTAAGGTGGACTTGCATTCCCTGTCCCTTTTGAAAAGAAGCATAGATTCCTCCACGTCACACTCGAATGTTTCAAGTCCCATTTTTCATCCTGACATACTTTAGAAGGCTCTTGCCTTGGTGACTTTGAGCTCTGTTAAATTTGCGGCAATGATCTGCGTGGGGTGCTTCCATGCCCTTGATAGTGTGTGTTGGAGCGTTGGTTGCACCCTTGCTGGCCATCACTGTAAAACTAATTTAGATTTTTTTTTTCTCTGCTGATCAGATGATATGGGTAGAAGTCTGTGCAATAAAATGGAGGATTTTAGGGAAGTTCTGTAAACTTCCTATACTTGGGAGTATTGCAGACATATATAGTAGAGAATGTATGCAATTCTTTCTCTTATAATTAAAGCATCTACAGATAGCTTTAAAATAGTCTTTAGAATTTAAGACAGTGAGATACATTTCCCCCAAAAGTGGAATTATATAGTGCAATGTGTAAAACAGGTACTTGTGTATTGAATAGTAAACATTTATATTTACCTTGAAATTTGTAGCATTTGCTTATACATCCACTGTTGAATAGAATGAATCTGTTATGATAAATTAAGACATTTAGAATCAAGTGCTGTGGATGACAGCTGTAGGCAGTTGTATGTGTGTTCAGCCTATAGTATCAGGATAATCCCAATTCACTCAGAAAGGAAGATGGGAGAACCAGTGATTTCTTTTGACAGCCCACCTTGCATCCTCAGGGTATTCTTTATTATGCAGAGATAGCTGAAGAAGAGTTAATTCCTAAGATTCCCACAAAATGAGTCAAACTGGCGGCACAGAATAAGCCAATAGTGATCTCCAGTGTGTCATAACTTTGTGTATCACACATTTGTGACTTTCTGTTATTCTTTTACCCATAGATCTTTTTGGTGGTAAATGACATACAACCACCTTGTACTGGCTTAAGAAAACAGAAATATTGGTTTATGTTACTGAAACATCTAGATATATAGCAGGTTTGGAGCAAGGCTGAATCAAGATGCTCAAATGATGTTGCCAGGAATATCTCCTCCTGCAATTACATGCTCCTCTGTGTTGGCTGTGTTCTCAAGCTGTTCCCTTGAAATGGCAAGATGGCTACCAAACAGGTGCAAACTTTCATCCTACCAGCTCAGGAGCCTGGTGAAAAAGAGAACCTCATTCTAGTGGTTCAGGATAAGTCCTGGCCAGACCTCAGTTGCTTACACATCCCAAGAAGCAAGGTTTTGGATGAGCCCCACCATCACATATGAACTAATTGCAGGAAGAGGGGAAAGGGTTTCTTCAAGGAGTCTTAGTATTAGAAGCTAGAGGAGTGATGGATAAGTAAAAAAATAGAAGTCTACTGTAGTACAGGTTTTTAATGCAAAAAATATAAAAATAATATTTTGAGGAAAGAATGTCTGTTTTTTTCAAACATTTTAAATGCAAACCTGTTAAAAAATTAAAGTATAATGAAGACCCATCTATTCACCTGGATTCACCAATTGTTAACATTTTGTGACAATGACCTTCTCTTTCTGCTCTCTCCCCTGTGTGTATCACACTATTTGAAAATTACAGACACCATGAACACTTTACACCCGAAGACCTCACCATGGATCTCTTAAAAACAGGGGTATTTTCTTATGCAACCACAATATAATTATTGTTGTTATTATTTTAATCCTGGATACAGTTAAGGAATATGAACTCCATTTGGTTGTCCTATTTCTTTCTCACCTTTGATCTAGAAAAGTACCCCACACCATTTTAAAAAGTCTTCTGTAATATTGACATTTTGAACAGTCCTGGACAATTTCCTTGTAGAATTTTAAAATGAGGGCTTATTATAATGTTTCCCGGCGATTAGATTTGACTTCCTTGTTTTGTCAAGAGCACCACACAGGTGATGTTGACTATATCCCACTGCATTGTATGGGGTGACACTTCATGTCAATTTGTCCCATTGTTGATGACAGTAAGTTGATCACAGGATAACTGGCAGCTCTCCCCAGTGTAAGCTAGTCTAGTAATTAAGAAGTAATCTGTGGGCCCAAACTCCTAGACTACATAAATATCCTCTTCTTCATCAACTTTTCATCTGTTGAGAATCCTTATTGGAATTGGTTACTACACCAGTAATCATGAGATAAGGTCATTCTGTCATTCTATTTATGATAAAAATAAAACCAAATATTGGCTGTATTGCTGCAGCAGAACCATAACACCCAGTTGGAATATAACCGCCAGAAAAGAAAACACACTTTGATAGTATTTGGCAAAAATTATTAGAACTCTACCTGTAGCTACGTCATGAGTTGAAGAAAAAGATTGGTAATGACTGTGGTTACAACTCATTCCACTTCTTCTAACAGTGTTTGGCAGACTAAGAAGTAGTTCTAAGGCTTGGTTGAGAACCCCTTTAAAAAGAAAGTAAAAACACAAAAGTAAAGAGAAAAGAGACAGCTGGAATAATGACAGTTGAGAGAAGAATGAAAGCGTTGAATGCATGTCGCCATTTTTTTCCAGCATTAACTACTACCTAAAATGGAGTATGGAGAACTTTTATTTTACATCCACGTGGCATATTTAAAACTAGCCTTGTTTAGAATTTCAAGAGAGGCTGCTTTTCCTTTGATTTGGTTCGATTACCTTTCACGATCCTCAGAAATTGTACTTTTCTCTCCCTTTCAGACTAAGAAAGTCCTTAGCCAAATGGCCTGAACCATTGGGTTTGCCTGCAGGTGTCATTTCATTTGTGTTGTTTCTTTTTCCTCCCCTGGGGTTTTTCAGTAGTGCTTCCTTTCAATCAAAAGCTAATTTTCTTTGTGTGTGTAGGTGGTGTAGCATTCCAAGCTTTTACACAGTAGCAGGCCTGTATTTGATGTACCTGGTTCAGAGACAATGGTCCTTTATAGCTTTCTCGAGTAAATCAATGAAAGCCCCGCGTGACTAGTTTGTAACTCATTTAGCAGAGAGTTCTACAGGATTATTTCACAAAGCAGTTCTCAATTTAAGAAGCTAAATTGGCTTTATTGTGCCTAGCTGGAGGCCTCTTCATCTCTGAATTCAGAGGATATTTACATGCTTGCAAGGAATCTTTCTAGAAAATGAGAAGGGGGACCATCTGCAGGTGTACATTTCCTCAACTTCCCCTTCCTCCAAAGGGTCTTGGGATGGTTAGATTAGAATCAGTGAGAGCATTTGTTTCATGTTGCAGAAAAGTGAATGTCATACTAGTGGGTGCATTTTTATGGCAAGAATCACGTAACTCTTAAGAATTGACTGGTGGCCTAGTGGGACATGCATTCACACATTTAGCTCCGTATAATGATTAAGATGAAAGAACCTGGCGTCAGACTGCATGAGTCCAAATGCTGGCTCTCCCACGTCAGCATTTTCTTGACCTTGAGTAGTTGCACAACCGCTCTGAACTTGGTTTTGGCATTTGTAAGAAGTGGATGAGTGTAATTGTGTGCTAGTCAGGGTGACCCAGGATGTGTTGTAGTTACAATCAGCCCCATAGTTCATTAGCTTCAAATAACGACGGTGTATTTTTCATCAACTCCACGGGCTGTGCCCCATGTCTTGGACCCAGACTTACGGAGAAGCCACCGTTTAAATGATCATTGGTCACCTCAGCAGAGGAAAGAGTCTTCCAGAGGGTACAGTGCCAAAATTAATGCTCAGCGAAGAAGTGGTCCCATCAGTTCTGCTCAAAACTCATTGGCCAACACGGGTCATTGAGTACTGCCAGACCTCAGAGGGTCAGGAATTGCCATCCTCGCACATGACCAGAGACGGGCAACTCACAGTAACAGTGATCAGTGAGCCAGATCCGTTGGTCCATCACTGCCACACAAACCTATCTCATGGCTTGTTATGAGGCTTAAATGAGATAATCGATGGAAAACGTTTAGCTTAGTGTCTGGTCACAGAGTAAGTGCACAATAAAATGTTAGTTGTTGCTATAGGTATCATCATCTGTATCCGTTCATCCTATCTCTTCCTGACAATGATGATGTAGAAGCATGGGGCTTTTGAGGACGATAAAGAGTGTTTAGAATTCCTAGAGCCCCACTCCAACATTTCAGAAATGAGGAAACAGTGGCCAGAGATTGAGTCACAATTATACTAATACACCTAGAATAGAACCCAGATTTCCAGCCTCATAGTTCAGGGCTTCTTTCCTTTTGCCTCCTTTGGCAGGGGTAGCGCCAGTAAAACAATTAAAAATGGATGACCGTCTCTCATCTTCAGAATATGTCTCTATTTCCATAAGGATTATATATTATTGATTTGCCTGTAACACTTGGTCTTCTCTGCTTTTGCCTAGCCGGCTCCCCCATCCTTTGGATTTTGGCTAAGACATCATTTTCTCTGGGCTGTCATCTCTGACACCCCAGCCAGACCAAATGAAACCCCACTTTGAGATGTTTCAGGACCGCATGTGCCTCTTTTTCTAGCATGAATGGCAGTTTCAGCTTGTCGTCTATTTGTGAGATTAATTCATTGATTTCCATCTTCCTCATGAGATTTTTTAGCTTCCTTGAAATGACTTAATTTTGGTTCACCATTAATTCCCAGAAGTAGTATAGTTCCTGGCACCTAGAAGGTACTCAATAAATATCTGTTGAATGAATGGATGAGTGAGTGAAGAGATAGATAGCATTTTGTTGGCAGCACAATTTTATCTCCTTCTTTGAGGCATAGATGGATTTACACCTACACACAAATACACGCAAACCCACACACACAAACCCACGTGCTCTCAAAGTCCAAAACACTTTAGAGCCATGGTTTTGAGAATATATGTACATGGTAGAATTAGATATACCCATCTTCCTAAACAGAAGGATATGGGCAAATTCAATATCCAGATACCCCAAATGATCCCTTGCTATTTCTTGTGTCCCTTTGGGTACCACTTCTGCAACTCCTGGCTTCGAAGAAGAAAGTGTGTGATGTATGACAGTGGTTCTCAGACTGGGAATTCACAGATCCATAACATTTCTTTTTAAATTGAAATATAGTTGATGTACAATATTATGTTAGTTCCAGTTGTGCTACATAATGATTCAACATTTGCTTACATTATGAAATGTTCACCAGGGTAAGTCTAGTAACAATCTAGGCTGCCTTTTGGTTCTCTCCCACGTTTCAATTAATTAATTAATTAATTAATTAATTATTTTTTTTGCGGTACACGGGCCTCTCACTGTTGTGGCCTCTCCCGTTGCGGAGCACGGGCTCCGGACACGCAGGGTCAGTGGCCATGGCTCACGGGCCCAGCCGCTCCGCGGCACGTGGGATCCTCCCGGACCGGGGCATGAACCTGCGTCCCCCGCATCGGCAGGCGGACTCTCAACCACTGCGCCACCAGGGAAGCCCCACATTTTTATTTTTAAGAAAATTTATGGACAGATCTGAAAAATAAAAACGTGGGAGGGAACCAAAAGGCAGAATAGAACTACCATCGTGCTGTCTTTCCCAATAAAGGCAGTCCACTCCTGCATCATAATTTCATAAAACAGATGAGGACAGTTTAAGGTCACGGAATTAGAAAGACCGTCACCTCAGAGTAAACCATACTCCTTCTTCCTGAAAGGACAGTTGACTCCCTTATACCAAATTGTTCTCTAGACGTGAAAGATGTCAATCAATTTATTTTTTAGCTATTCCTTAATTTTACAGAGGGTTGGTACAACTTGCTTGCAAACCCTTTGTAGTCCATGGGCCAGTGTTGGGAACACAGTTGTATTTGATTGCAATTATTGTCATAGTAAACACCACCAGTTTGGTGGCTTAAAGCAAGACAACTGTATTATATCACAGTTCTGTAGGTCAGAAATCTGGGACAACGGTTTGGATGGATTCACTGCTCTGGGTCTCACAAGACTGGAATCGAGGTATCAGATGGTCTGGGAACTTACCAGGAGGTTCTGAGGGGGAATCTGCTTCCAGATTCATTCAGGTTATTGGCCAGACTCAGTTCCATTTGATTGTGGGACTGAGGTCCCTGATTCCTTACCAGCCATCAGCCAGGGATGGTGCTCAGCTGCTGGGGGTCACCCACATCCCTTGGCTTGGGGCTCCCTCCATCTTCAGTGCCAGCAGTGATGGGTCAAGTCCTTCTCCTGCTCTGCTCTCCCCCTCTGCCTCATCCCTCTTACCTACTGCCAGGGATTGTTCCTTTTGTTTAAGGTTTTGTGTGATGAGATCAGACATAATCCTCTGTCATCTCCGTGTTTTAAGTTCTGGAGACTTATTTATATCTGAGTCCCCTTTGCCATGTTACACAACATATTCACAGGTCCCAGATATTAGGGGACCACTTTGCCTACCACAACAGGTGAGATGCAAGGCTGAAAGGTTGCCCTTGGCCGCTAATACAGGAAGCAATGGGCTCCCCATTTTTTTCTCTGTGTCAGTAACTGATACACATGCATATGCATTGCACCATCTACGTGAACTATGCAGGTGCAGAACGATAACAGTCGCACATATAGCCAACACTGGAGTCCTACATGGATGTTTGGATGAAAATGAATGTGAAGTAGTAAGTACCATGATTATACTTGGGTTTCTTTCCCTAAGAGTGGGTACACTACATAGTATATAATAAATACATAATAATTGAAGGAACTGTATGTTCAATATATTGAGCAGAGCCCCCTCTATAACAAACAGTGGGGGCTCTCCCTGCCTGAGCCTCTGGTGGTGAGGCAAGGAGGGTAGACCTCTCATGAGTTGGGGCTTCTAGAAACTACACCAGATCTTTCAGGCTTAGTCTCAGTTGCTGCAACACACACAGTGGATGCTGAAGTCCTTATCTACATCTTTCTGGTAATGTCTGCTCTCTCTACGGCTCAGTTTCTATCCTCAATTTGTGTTATGTTGAACTGGAAAATTGCCCAGAAGGCAGGGTCTATAGTTCTAAATACAGAAAGAGATGTAGTTTAAATGGACTAACAAAAGACACTATGTCAAGTCAGATTAGCAGATCATTGTGTATACACAAAAATCTTTTTGAAGGAATTCGTACCCTTAGATCAGAAAATACACGGGCTTTGTGAAACTGGGTTTTTGTATTTGTAACTGGTTCAACTACAGATAGAGAATCAACTCACATTCTCAGTGTCCTGGGTGATTTCCTAACCATCCTACTATCTAATCATATGGTTGTTAATTATGAAGCTGGACATTTTTGTACTGTTCCATATACATGAAATCGCAGATTCAGGGAGTTTAGCCACAGATCACAGGGCGGGAAGAGTCACTAAGTCTGTATTTCAAGTGCATCTCTCTGTCTTCCTTTTTTGCTGTTCTTTGTTTAGCTTTGCTTTGCAATATATCAATATAGGAAAAATGAAAGAATAATGGCTACTATTTACTAGGCTCCAATGGGGTGATTGACAGCAGGCTGCATACGTATTATTTATGATCATCTTCCATGACGAGTAATTTTATTCTCACCTTGCATATGGGGCAACTGAGGCTTAGCTCCTAAGTGATGGAATCTGCATGCCTGTCTGACCCTGAAGCCCAGAGTCCTCTAAGACTCTGTGTGTGTGTGTGTGTGTACACGCATGCACACACACACACGTGCAAGCACACACACACAGAGACCTCCCCAGGCAGATTTACCCTGGCAGTTAATGTTGAGATTCCAATTCTCTCAATCACCAAGGCAAGTCGCTGGCTTGCTTTACTCCTCCCGGGTTTAGCGAGCGTGGGATTGTGGATGGAAAACAGGGACCGGCCCTTCTCATGTGTCCTTCTGGCTCCACTGCATCCTTACGTGTTCTCCGGCATAAGTTGCTCGGTATTCAGCGTGAGTTCATCAGGGGTCATTGCAATGAGTTTAGGTTTTAACGAAAGGATTAAAATAATCTAGAATCACAGAGCAGGGAAATGATCAGGCTTTCATTTTTCTTATGAGCCTCCTGATTACCTTAAGGGGAATTTTCATTTTGGCAAGAGTTTACCTTTAATGAAATTTTCCAGTCTCCCTTGTAATAAATGGAGAGTTGGGCCTCAGGCTGGTGGGAGGATCTAGCGAGATGACTCACATTATTTTGTTGGGGTTGCTTTTATTTTTATAGTTACCTTCTCTTTATGATCGCATTCCTGGTTCTTAATTTATGGTAGTATTACAAAAGTTCCCTTTTAATTAAAAAAAAATTCATTTGAATGAAAAATTGAATTGTTTAGCAGAAGTAAGGTTTGATTTTATTTTTCTTTATTTGACAAAGGCGTGCCGTTCAATAGCACTGGAACATGTCGTAAGAGTAATTGATTAGTAAACAAAAAGGCAGGTGGTGTGAACATACGTCAGATTTTAGATGAGGACCACAGACATGGCAACACTGGAAAGGCGGTCCATGAAGGAGGGAGATTTCGGGAACATTTTTAGGGTGTTTGTCTCCTACTGCCTAGCTTTTTACTGGGATCGCAGACACCACGCTACCCCACTGCTTTTGTTTAATTTGGCATTTGCGATCAGTCTTGCACATTGGAAGACTGTGGCCTCCCTCCTCCAATGTTACAGCTTGGATTGAATATTTATTAACTACCCAGGGAACATAAGACTGTTTGAGGGCACTTGAGTTGATCTGTATCCACGGAAGGAGTCCTCATCGTATTGAAGTGGAGAAGTAATTCATAAGGAATGACAGGACCTTATCAAGAACAGATAGAGGCAAATCCTTAGTCTAGTGAGAGGATAAAGTGCCCAGGAAGGTGCAGTCAGCAAATAAAAACAATTTTCGGTTCTGGTAAATGAAGGAGGAAACGTGGCCTTCAGGATTCACAAGAACAATCTACACAGCCACGCCCGGTGCTCCAGGAAAGCAGGCTGACCAGAGATTTCATTTGTTCATAGCAATGTCATGAGAAAAAGCAGAGTGCACATGTGATTGTAAATGGCATCTGGCTGTTAATTTCGGGTTAGGGTATAAAAGGCAGTGGTGCCCTCTGTGGCTTACCAGACAGTAAATACTCCAGGTGAAGAGGCTGCTGGCTCTAGTAGACTGTGGACATGTAAGGATGAAGGACCCATGACCAGATCTTCTGATTTTCCAAGAAAAGCCCAATATCTACGTTTTTAAGGTGAAATCTTCCTATTATCCATTTTTAAACTGGGCTATTTGTCTTTTTTGTTATTGGGTTTGATTATTGAATTATAAGGGTTCTTTATGTATTCTGGGTAGGAGTTTCCTTATCCCATATATGATTTGAAAATACTTTCTCCAGTTCTGTGGGTAGCCTTTTTACATTTTAGATGGAATTGTTTGTAGCACAAAAGTTTTTGTTGTTGTTTTTTAATTTGGTCCAATTTATTTTTTTCTTTTATTGCTTGTTCTTTTGTTGTCATATCTAAGAATACATTGCCTACACTCAAAGTCTCAAAGATTTGCTTCTGTGTTTTCTTTTAAGAGTCATATATTGTTGGCTCAAATATTTAAGTCTGTGACACATTTTGAGTTAATTTTTGTGTGTGGTGCAAGATAAGGGTTCACCTTTATACTTTTGCATGTGGCTATCCCGTTGTCCCAACACCATTTGTTGAAAACACTGTTCACTCCTCATTGAATCGTCTAGGTACTTCATAGTGATTTTGACACTCCGGTGCCTCTTTGTGATGGTCTGCTTGGAAACTTTCATTATGTCAGGGTGTATTAATTCTCTCATCTAGCAAAAAATAAGGTTCTACCAAAGAAGTCCTACTCTTGTGTCTGCCTTTTTCACTCTCTGCATTGACCTTAACTCTGTGACAAGGGACAGGTAACTCTTAAAGAGGATGGAACTGCAGAATACAAGGCTAAGCTGTAAAAACAACTTACTCTTTAATACAGTAAGTTGCTTTTAATAGACTTTCTCATACGTTGTATATAAGTGACTTGGATAATCATAACTTAAATAGAACTGATTCTAAGAGAGTCTGTTGCGTTGCGCATCTGAGCTGGGCTCTGAGAAAAGGCATTCTCCCTTCTTGGATATGTATGTATAGACCCACATATAAAACACACACACACACACACACACACACACACACAGTGTCCCCTGGTGTGCAAAATCATCTCCAGTTGAGAACTGCTGATATAAATATGGTTTTATAGAGATAAATAGATAGATATAGATGTAAAGGTATGTACTTATAATATGTTCATACACACACACATACACACAGCTTTAAATTCAGCATGGGCAGCTACTGCTTTCTGACACCGGTGTAGTTTTCTTAATGAATGGGCTTTCAAGAGGGAAACTTAACTGCACAGCCTTTTTTCAACTTGATGAAAATCTGATTTTTTTGCCCCCTACAGTGGCCGTTTGTCATCATAACTGCAACTAGGAATACCATGTTCTTTTCTTTCCTTTCTCTGGAGAAATTGCAAAAGTTTACATCCATTGTATAAAATGTCACCCAGTCAATTTTATCAATTATTAAGGAAAATTCTTTAATCTTCGTATAGACTCTAGCATTCAAGTGTAGCCAGAGAAGTAGGTTGGTGCATATTCATCCAGGCTTTTTGTTTATTTGTTATTTTGTAGTACGTTTTTTTTTTAACATCTTTATTGGAGTATAATTGCTTTACAATGTTGTGTTAGTTTCTGCTGTATAACAAAGTGAGTCAGCTATATGCATACATATATCCCCATATCCCCTCCCTCTTGCATCTCCCTAGTAAGGTTTGTCAGTTGTATACCCCAAAGCCATCCTGTCCTCTCCCTTTCTTTCTCTACCTCCCATACCCACCTAGAAAAGCCAGATCCTCAGTATTGCAGCCTCCCTTACAACTAGAGACCCTGTCCCCTATCAGTTCTGGCTGATAAGGTGTCAAGAAGTCCATAGAAAGTATGGGCAGATTTTCTTCCAGTTTAATAGGAGAAATCACATAAGAAGCTCATCTTTTGCTGTGCTATTGCCTGCTTCTTGCCTTTGGATATTGTGTTGATGACTGGAGCCACCATGGTCACCTTGGTACCAGGAGGTGAATCCTTAGGATGTTAAGCCTGTTGGACTAAAGGTGGTGGAACAGAAAGGTGGGAAGAGCTTGGGTCCTTGAGAGCCTCTGAGAGTTGCTGAGAAAGCCCGGGACTGTCAATTCTCTGGATTTTTTGTTGAAGACATAATTAATATCCTGACAGGTATGGTCACTGTTGGTCAGGTTTGGCTTTCTGCAACGTGTAGCTAAAGGCATCTTTACAGATGTGTCTGCACACATCCAAACACATACATATTTACATGCTCATACATTTTCTTTATGCAGTACATATGTCCACAGATATGGAGGGTTTTTGAATGTGGCTGGATTGCACATAGTTTCTAACTTGCTTTTAAATTCCCGTGTATGCTAAGACATCTTCTCTTGTCTGGAGATAAAATTTTAACTTACTATTTTGAATGACCGCACATTAAGTATGGATGTGGTTTATCCAACCATTCTCCTACTAATAAACATTTCGGTTGACTTTATTGGCCATTACAAGTAATGATGCAATCAACATCATACGACCAATATTCTTGCCATCTCCCAGCAATTAATCTTTAGAGAATAAACAGAGAAGATGAGACGGGTCTATACAAAGATGATTATCCCAGGATTTAGCATAATGGCGAAAAATTAGAAACACCTTAAATGTCAATATAATAGGACTTATTAAATAAATTATGATATATACATATGATCAAACAGTATGTGGCCATTCAGAATGATGGTTTTTAAGGATATTTTTAGTGTCAAAAGAAAATTTCACAATAAAAGAAAGAAAGCCATATATCAAAACCATGAGGTATTATCGTATTTATTATATTTACAGCATAGGGTGAAAACCTGAAGACCTATCTAAAAATGTTGTCAAACCCAAGTCCTTGTGCCTGATGCACAGGGAAGCCAAAAAACCAAAATGTCAGAGTTTGGAGCTAAGAAAGATTTATTGCAGGACCAAGCAAGGAGAATGGGTGGCTCATGCTCAAAAGACCCAAACTTCCCAATAGTTTTCAGGGAAAGGTCTTTATAGGCAAAACTTGCGGGGAGGGCTGCAGGGTGTGTGACCTTCCTCTCATTGGTTGGTGGGGAGGTAACAGGTTGGTGACCCAGGAATCTCAATTATCAGTCTTCTGGTTCCAACCAGTCTGGGATCAAGTGCTTGTGCTCAGCCTGAAGTCACCATCCTCCACCTGGGTGGGGCCCTTCCTTCCTGGAGAAGAACTCAGAGATCTGTGTCAGATTGTTATGCACATGCCCCAGGAGGACCGGGACCCACCCCATGCTGCACTGTTGTTTCTTGATGCCTTTCCTTTGTTTCTGCATTCCCTCACTCCTCTAATTAGTAGCTGACTCTGCCCTTTGCAACCCAGGGAAGGTCTAGGAGACTGAAACCTTTTTTCCCACAGATAAGAAATGGGGGACACGGAAAGGCTTTTGTGCTTCGGAGGCCCCCACAGGGTCCTGCTGGGTTTCAAAAATGTTAATGGTGGTTCTCTCTGGGAGATGATGAATACTTATAAATGTTTTCCTTTATACCAGTCTGTATGTCCCAAATAATCTGACATGAATGTTTGGCATTCTCCATGGCCTTGTAGTGAATAATTTTACTCTTCCAACCCAGTGTTCACATCAAAGCATGTTTCAAATCATTGTACAGAACCTGAGTACTGATGACTGCACTGTTCTTGCTGCCCTACAGAAGTTTAAATAAGGCAAATCTGCATTTGTTGAATGCATTTTAAATTTGCAATTGGCCAGAGGTCCTCTAGTGGTTATATGTATTTGTGCAATTGTGACTCCGGACATAGAAGTAGCATCTTCGTTTAGAAACAGAATTTGAGTTTCAGTGACCTCAAGCTAATCAAGATCTTCCCCAAATATTTCCCAGTCCCAGACTTTTCCTTGCTTGTGAGTTAAAGTCCTCTGGGGATATGCACCATCCATCTCAGAATCCCCTGCTTACCTCAGAATAACAAGGAACCTTTACACACAAACACAAAACTACTAAACAACACACCTAAGAGGCTCAGATACTAATGAGGCAGCAGGAGAGCCTAATGGTTAGGTACTTCCATTCTCCAGCCAGCAGGGGGCCTCCTACCACTTATTACCTGCAGAGACTCATCTTTTTCCTACATAAATGGTGCTAATCATAATATCCTTTTATCTTAGTCCACTCAGACTGCTCAAAAATACTGTAGAGTAAGTGGCTTATGAACAGCAATTCCTTTCTCACAGTTCTGGAGGCTGGAAGTCCAAGATCAAGGCACAGGCAGATTTGGTGCCTGGGGGGCCCCATTTCTTGTTCATAGAGCTGTCTTCTTACTGTGTCCTCAGATGACAGAGGGAGCTCTCTGGGGTCTCTTTTATAAGGGCACTAATCCCAATTATGAGGGTTCCACCCTCATGACCTAATCATCTCCCAAAGACCCCACCTCCTGATACCATCACATTGGCTCTTAGGATTTCAGCATATCAATTTGGTCAGGGGACACAAACATTCAGTCCAAAACACCCCTAACAGGTGTCACTAATACTACTCAGTGTCAGTATGGTAGAGTGGTTAAGAGCAGGTCTGTACAGGGGCAAATCCCAGCTGCTTACCTCCTAGCTAGGTCATCTTGAGCAGGTACTTTAACACAGCTCTCACACCTGCATTTTTCATATGCAGGTAACAAGAACTCTTAGCCTATGGAGCTGCGAATATTCAACGCGTTACCACTCGTAAAGCAACTAGATTGATACCTAGCATATAGTAGGTGTTCAATTAGTGTCACTAAGTGTCAGTCAATGACATTGACTAAGAGAATGCAAGCACAGTGTTGAACACGACCCAAGCACGTAGTACTGTATGCAAAATGTTATTATATCATCATCTTCCCCCCAAAAGTCCAACACCTGGCTGTCATTGCTGAGGTGTTGGTACAATCAGGAAAGGAGTTTGGGGGTCCTTTCCTTGGCTCTCTGGTCTCATCTCCCTCATAGGATCCATGACCCAAGTTGGTGGGACACAGACTCTGGTTACTTTTCAGTTCCTCTCCAAGACAGATTTTCCTTGAAATGAATGATGGTGCTGATGGACAGGACATCCAACAGACAGAATTCCTGGAGCTTTTGTTCTCCTTCCTCCCCACACCCCTGTCAGGAGGCCGCTCTGCTAAGCAGCCTGTCACATGTTCTGTTACAATCATCTTTTAACAATCATGTTTTATTATAGCTTTCAAAAGATGACCTCTCGTTCTGCACATTCGTGTTTATAGAGGACTTCAGGCATTCTGAAAGGAAACAGATAGCAGAGTCTCCAAACCCTCTATTTGCTTCAGCTGATAACTGCTCTGGCCAGAGACGAACACTGCGGTGATTACAAGATGTAATTTACTACAAAAGACAGTTAATATTACTTACAAACCTGTCATCAGTTCTGGGGAAATCAGAGCCAAAAAAAGGAATAGGACAAATCTGAATCCACCTAAATGTTTCGGTCTGATAGAATTACAAGTTTATAGATTTACCGTTTAAGAAACAGCCCCGTTATGAAACATTCATCCTCGCAGACAGACAATATAAGTAACAAGCAAGATTATATCCCTTTATGTGGATCAAGGACACAGGCAGTGTGAGAAAGAAAAGAAAAAAAAATCCCTTCAGGGGAACTTAAATGTTGCTCATGTGAATTATACCTGGGGCTATTAACTGGGGAATTAGATTTGTGAAAAAGCCTCTAATACGACTAAACAAAGTTCCTCAGGTAATACTCTGGATCAGAAAAATGTGTGAAAATACAGCTTCTTAAATGTGATTATAGTCAGAGCTGTAGTTACTCCCCGAGAAAGGGCGTTGAAAGTAGAGGAATGAAAGGAAAAAAAATGGTTGAAAACTTTTGTGTCAGACCAGAAATTATAGAGTAGCAACAGCTTAGGGATTTAAATAACCCCTTTAGCCCAATTCTGAAGGCTTTGTGCTTTAAACTGAAGAGAAGAAAGGAATTAGAGATTCAATTTAGGACTTTTTTTTTGGATTATGAAATGGAGGAGTCATTTTGACTGACTAATTGAGCAAGGATATGATTCCAACTTGGGTTATCATTTGGAAGATACAGCTTTGGCATTTAAGCTGCTTTGGGGGCTTCTCTGATGGGCTTTCATGAGAGTTTCTTGTTCCGTTGCTTATTATTTACTGGAGATTAAGGTGAGAGTCTTGGGGCTTTTGTTGGTAGCACGGTCAACGCTGAGAGGGTCATGAATCAGTCTTTGGCACTCCCCTTCCCTGCTGTAGGGACCCTAAGGGAATTCCAGATGCAGGGAGCAACACTAGGATAGAAATCTCAGGAACACTCCGTAGTAGCTTTGTGAGCTCTCCATCCCCGAAGTCAGCTTTGGTACAAAGCTTTGAGAGATTTTTTTAGTCTTCCTCCTGTCCCCAACCTGAGCCTTTGGACCAGGTCACACAGGCACAGGCACAGGCACAGGTATGTACACAGAGAGATGAGATCAGGTCTGTAGACGTGGCTCCATCTTAACTTGCCCTCCCAGATGTATTTGTTGAGGACAAGAGAGAGAAAGTAGAAAAGATGTGGTTGGGTTTTACCCAAACAGCGCATGTTAGAGAGGCCAGGGATCATGCCTTTTAAAGCACAGTGACCTTGCTATCCGTATTTAAAATGCATAACCAACAAGGTCCTACGGTATAGCACAGGGAATGCTGCTCGATATTCTGTAACAACCTAAACGGGAAAAGAACTTGAAAAAGAATAGATACATCTCTATGTATAACTGAATCACTTTGCTGTACACCTGAAACTAACACAACATTGTTAGCCAACTATACTCCAATATAAAATAAAAAGTTAAAAAAAAAAAAAAGCACAGTGACCTTGCCAGCTGGTCACATCATTAACTTAGACTCTTCAGATAAACAGCTATTCTCTCCTAAGGCGAGGGACAGGGGACCAAGAAGTAAAGTGAAAACAAGCAGGGCTTGACAGGGGGAGAGGAATGGATTCCATTTCCCTTCATTGTTTATTTCTTAAGCTCTTTGTTGGACATTTGTATATTTTCTTGGGAGAAATACCTATTCAAATGCTTTGCCCATTTTTAAATTGGGTTTGGTGGTGGTTGTTGAGTTTTAGGAGTTCTTTATATATTCTGCACCTCAGTTCCATATCAGATATATGACTTACAGATATTTTCTCCCATCCTATGGTTGCCTTTTCACTCTGTCCTTAGTGTCCTTTGATGCACAAAAGTTGTAAATTTTGATAAAGTCCAGCGTGTCTGTTTCTTTTTGTTTGTTTTCTTTTTCTTGCCTGTGTTTTTGGTCCTAAGCTGTTTAGAAAAACAGCAGCAAACTGTTATTTGCCTGAATCCAGGGTGCTCTCTCCAGAACAGGAAGGGAAGTTCAGCTAAACCTCATGATTCAGTGGTTAGACCTCCAGCTGGCAGGGGAGATGATCAGTGTGTGCTGAAACCCAACTGCTGACCCCCGAGATGCCATGATGTTCTTGCAAGAAGGCCACCGGCAGGGGGAATGTACATGATGCTGGGAGGCCAGGCTGGGACTCCTGGGAGAAGCTTCTCTCATCCAGTTCCACTGGCTTCTCTCCAAGGTGGTCAGGGACTCACTGATGCATGGACAGCTCATATGTTCATCTGTGAACCACATCCGCTCTTAAGAGGAGCTGGAAATGCATTTCTCCTGATTCCACTCGCTGTTTTCTCCCGTCTGTGGGTTTCTGTCGCCATCATTCAGCACTTAGAAAATTGTCGAATCTTAGAACAAAAAGACAACTGAAGCCCACCCCCATAATATGCAACTAAAAATCACTGAAGCCTGGAGTGGTTAAGACTCCTGCCCAAATTCCTGTAACTTGAAGTGCAATAAAACCAGAGCTGGATACTAGAAATCCTGACTCAAGACAGTGCTCTTCAAGGAGCCTCACCTTTTCGTGAATTTCGTTAAGTGTTTGCTTAGCCTCATACTCTAGTCTCCATCCTAGTGGCAAAAAAATAAAAAGAGTTGCAAGTGGAAAATAATCCTTGCCACTGTGGTCTGAGTTGAATTATTGTTTCAATATGCGATTATCTAAAGAGTGGGCACGGGAAGGTCTGAATCACAGCATCCCTTAGGGCATAAGCCTCATGAACTCCAATGTCCCAGGGCTAAGCTTGGAGCAGAACACAGCGGTTTAAAGGGTCAAGTGGCTGCCTGGGAACGCGGCCCCAAATTACCAGAGCTTCTGATTTTTTTCAAGAGAACACAGAAATTAGATTCTTGTACGAAACATCTCAATTTTTTAATTTAAATTTTTAAAGGAATCAATTTAAAAGCTCTAGTCTGAAAGCCTGTAAGAAAGCAAAAAGATCTGTGCAATGAATATGGACCGTTGATTTGAGATCCTTGCTCTCACAGCTAGACCTGTGTTTCTCAACATTCACACACATTGGAATCATCTGGAGAGCTTTTTAAAACATTGCCAGTGTTTCAGTCAGCCCGACTCCAGACTAATGCATCAGAGTCTCTTGGGGTGGGTTCTGGGCATTAGGACTGGTTACAGCTCCCCAGGTGATTGTAAAGTACAACAGGGTTAAGGACCGCCGGGCTCAAGGCAGTGTCGGCAGACAGGATCCTCTGCTTCCCGCCTCTTTCCCATCCATCAGGACATCTGGACTGTGATTGCTGGACATCAGGATGGCCCTAATTTTAGGGTTCACATCTGGGTAATTGGCTGCATTTCTTGTTTCTTGTCCTTTTGGGGGGGCATTTTATAGGCACAGACAGATGTCCCTTTCGCTTCATTTGCCACATGACCCTTCTGGAAAGTTTCAATACCCAACTTTGTGATTTATCCCATCTCTGGAGCAAGTGGGCTATTCAGTGAAGTTTGTTTGTAGCTTCTTAACTTTGATCTCCTTTTCATCTCTTAGCCTTGGGGTTTCTCCAGCCAGAGAGGATGCTTTGCCCAGCTGCCTTTGGTCTTGTGAATTTGCAGCCTTGCCCTTGAAACACCGGGAGCCCCTGTTGGTTCTTGCGAGCCCTTGAACGCTCCTGTTCTGCACCCATCTGTTTCTGCCTTGACTCCTTGCTGTTTGTACAAACACTCCCCTCGCCTTTCCATGCCAGCTTTTTGGAGTCACTGAGATAACCCCAGCAAGCCTTACAGGAAAAAAAAAAAAATTGGTATGGACAGGAAACTACCAAAGGACAAGATGATCTTTAAAGTAGCTTTTATTTCCCAAAACTCTATGAATCTTGTCATTGATTTTGTCACTTGTGATGATAGCATTTTGGTCATATAAGAAAGTATCCTTAATTTTTAGTGGTACAAACTAATTAGGAAGTAGAAGTGAAATGATATGAACTCTGGAGTTGCTTCAAGCATCTTCAATATTTTATTATACACACACACACACACAAAATTCTAAGGTCTATGTGATTCCAAGAGTTTATGATTCTTTCTTTCTTGTCATTTAATCTGCTTAAGAATGATGTCACTGCCAAAGAAATGAGTGGATCATCTTTTAAAAATGCATGAGTCATTTCATAATACAGTTAACCAGTCCAATTAGGAAAATAAAAATCCACAATTTCATCTTCATAACACGACTAATATTAGCTCTTACAGTTAGCCCTCTGGCGTTGTTTCCATTGTTTTACATACAGTTTGGGTTTCTGCTATATTTACTGATGATATTATCAAGCACAGACTGTGGACTGGGTCTTGCATTGTGGCCATATCAGCTTTCTAGCTGCTTTGAATTTACAATCATCAATAAGCCCTGAAGAGGGAAACCAGAAGTGACAGCATTTTGCCCAAATGCAGTCATCCAGTGGATTTGTCGTTGGAGTCAATCTCTTGCTCTTGCTTGTGCACCTTATAATGCTAAGTGTATTTCTAGTAACTCAGGAATACAAGTGTTGGGGAGAAAGAAAGGCAGAGACTTAAAGAGGTAAACAGAACCTGAGGTGGGGATTATGTAAAGTATTGCTTCTTATTCTCCTTGCATACCATTGCATCAGAAAGCCCTCTCTTCCCAGAATTCACACATCTAGGCAAATGGTTACCTTGACGACTCTAGGGTACCACATTGCTACACTGGTACATTTTTAAGTCTATCTCAGGTCACTGCATTCAAGACCTACTGAATCCTAATCCCTAAGAGGGGAACTCAGGATTCTGGATTTTTAGCAGGCTCCCCAGAGAATCTGTAGGTGGCCTGTCCAGCGCCCATCTGACTAAGCATCGGGTAACTATCGGAAAGATGTTGGAATAGACTTTGAATCTTTCAGAAACAATTCTGTTTAATTGCTACAACAATTAGTAAACAGTTGTGTTTATTACAGTTACAGTGGAATGGAAGTCTTAGCTTTGATATCCAGATCCTTGAAAATTAAGCATTATTATATAATAATTCATTTAATATGTTACTGTCATCAGATAAACATTTCCCAGTCATTGTAAGCACTTAGGAACCATTCTCTCTCTTCCCCTCCCTCCCTTCCTCCCTCCCTCCCTCCCTCCCTCTTCATTTGAACAAGAGCTACTTTCTCCTTAGCCGGAGCACAGACATACTTAATGCCAAATTGTAACAAAATATATGTTATTACAGAATAAGATTTTACTGTTAATTCCTCAGAAGCAAAAAAAAGTGGGGAGGAGGTTATAAGGGGCTTTGTTAGTTTTCATCTACCTGAATATGATGCCGATCTTTGACCTCTTAGAGGTGTGTGTCAAAGCTCCTTGCCCACTCTTGACTCTGGTACTCATACATCAACATCCTTTTTCATGACATTAGACTCCACAACGAGCATGGTTTTTCATAGTCATGTCCCACTGTTCCAGAAAACTGCCAGAGGACACTCAGAGCTGTCCTCTCTCTTCCTCTGCTCTTGTTCCTATCTCAGAGAAGGATGCTTCTTGGGGTACCTTGCCTATGGCTTTTGGGTGCATTTAGACAATGGGAGGTATAGGTGGAAAACTTGAGCTCGGGAGAAGCCCGGGCTTATTTTTCCCTCTCTCTGCTTCTTGGAGTGTCTCCAGATGCTCCCTCAGCATCCTCCTCCATAGTTCCAGCTCCCCTGGGCAGTGTCTACCATGGCAGGTGGCCCTGGCTCCTGAGCTCTGAAGACACCCCCGGTTCCCATTGACTTTCAGTTTCAAGGATTGTGGCCGCTTTTGAAGACTCCAGTTTCTGTGTTCTCTCACCATCCCCTCTTTGACTCTTCCCAGTTCCCTGGGTTAAATTCCTTTAGTTTAAAAAGCCTAGAATTGTTTCTGTTTCTTGCATTACCTTGATACCTACCTCTGAAAAAGCACTCCCTCTTATACAAAAGCTTACAGATCTAGGTATTATCACTGGTAAGAATATACTCATTTTAAAAAATTTAATAAACTTTTATTTTGGAATAATTTCAGGCTTACCGTAAGTTTAGATTTATATACCCCTCCCCAATTTTCCCCTAATATAGACATTTTCCATCATCACAGTTTATTTATCAAAACTAAGAAAGCAACTTTGCTACCATACTAACTGAACTCCGGACTGGATTCAGATTTCACCAGATTTTCCACTACTCTCCTTTTCTGTGTTCTAGGAGCCAGTCCAGGGCACCCCATTGCATGATCACCACATCTCCTTAACTTACTCTTGGCCACGACAGATTCTCAGTCTTCCCTTGTTTTTCATGACATTGACAGTTTTAAGTAGTAATGGTCAGGTATTATACAAAACGTCCCTGAATTTGGGTTTGCGCGATGTTCCTCTCATGATTAGATGTGAGTTATAGTTTTGGGGGGAGAAGACCACAGAGCTGAGGTGCCCTTCCCAGTACTTCATGTTAGAAATCACCTGGAATCGCATCTGCCAGGTTTCTCCCCTGCGTGGGTACCATTTCCCTCCTTTCCATACGTGATGTTTTGAATGCAGGTAACCAAGTCCAGCCCACGCTCAGGGTGAGGGGAAGTAAGTGGAAGGGGTTTTATCTAGATCTCTGTATTATTTGGAAATTTTAATAAAGAATATTTGTCTCGGGCTTCCCTGGTGGTGCAGTGGTTGAGAGTCCACCTGCCAATGCAGGGGACACGGGTTCGTGCCCCGGTCTGGGAAGGTCCCACATGCCACGGAGCGGCTGTGCCGTGAGCCATGGCCGCTGAGCCTGCGCGTCCGGAGCCTGTGCTCCGCAACGGGAGGGGCCACAGCAGTGAGAGGCCTGCGTACCGCAAAAAAAAAGAATATTTGTCTCTTTTCTTTCATTTTTAAATTCAATTATTTATATATATAAGTGTGGACTCATATCTAGTTGTATCTAGTTGTTTTATACTTTGGGCTGTAATCTCAAAGTATTTGTTGTTCAGATGGTCCAGCTTTGGCCAAGGGGAGCCCTTTCGTGTTGGCTCCTGTGTCCCTTTGACCTTCCGCCATCCCTTTGTGTTGTGAGAATTTCCTTATTTTCTGCACTAAAATATGGTTCATGCACATTTTGTTTCTCCTGTCCCTAGAAATCAGCTGTTTCTCCTAGGATAGGCCCAAATTTTCAAGTGACATTTCCCCCTCCTTTTGTGCCTTTATCACATTTACCAAAAGATGAAATAACGCATTTGTTCACTCAAGAAGTATGTATTGAGTAACAATTGTATGCCAGATAGCGGACTCCTCCAGTTACGTTTTTGAATAGAACAAATACTGCCTCTGCTTTCAAAAACATTAAATAAATACATACGCACACACATATATATATATATTATATATATATATTTGTATGTGTGTGTGTGCTGTATATGCATGTGTTCATCTCTAATGAAATGTATTGGCTTCAGTAAGCTTCAGCAGTGCATTGTCACACAGCAGAAACCATTTTTACAAGACCGCTGGAATTTCCGTGGGGCTAGCGCAGTTAATTTCCTGGATGTTTGTTCCAGAGGAGTGTTTCCTTAAAACCAAACGTCCAAACTACCAAACTCAATTTGACAAACCAAGCCCCCATGTGGTTCATGAGCAAAGAGATTGGAGGCGGGTGCTGATCTCAGCATCTGTGTGTGTTTTGGAATTCACGGGATAAATACCCTGATACAGGAGCTGTCAGGCCTGATTAATACTCCACTCTCACGCTGCGTGTGCCTTAACCTCTAGGCGTTACACTTGCTTCCTCGGTCCCCCGTGAGGCATCCGTCAGCATCAGCTTTCCCGAAACTCCTCTGCTGAGTGTTTCTCCTCTGTGTCATATGTTTATTTGTCATCTTTGCTAAAGGATTTTCAGTTTGAAAAATAATTTGCTTCAAGGATGAACTTGGGAAAGATGGGGAGCAGTTTTGTGGGAATGCCCACGGTGGGGGCCAGTTCATAACACACCCAAAAAAGTCCATCGAATAGTACTTGGCACAAAAGAGCAGAGTAGCTTCTATATGAAGTGGGGTGGTTAGTAGGTTAAACCACCCCAAAACATGTAAATGATGACATCATTTCCATGGAAGGACAATTGATTGTACAGTGGGAACTATGTAACACAATCCTAGTGGTTGCTAGATAGAATATGACATGTTTATGTAATACTGTGGAATACGAGATTACTTTTAAACATGGTGAGGTAGAAATCTAATTCCACCATGTGAAGATAGGTAGGTACAGATAATCCAAATATATGGAAGAATATACATCAATTACTAACCAGAGTTTTCCTTTGAGAAGTAGGTTTAGAAATAACTTTCACCTTCTGCCCTGTAAATGTCTTTATTTTTTGAGGATTTTATGACGAACGTGTAATATTTTGGGGAATCACCGAAAGTATTGAATGCTCGATGTAACATAATATTTTTATAGACAGTATCATTCAGAAAATGTTCCTTCTAAATAGTGAAATAATTATCATGTCTGATGCCTTTCAAATCACCTGCTACATGTAAGGATATTTTGCATGGATAATAATAATAGACTGAAGATATGAAGAATATCTTCTCTCTAAGTACTCTGTTGGGTGTACTTCCTGCCTGCCAACCATCTTTAAATATCATTCTGAGTGTCAAGAATGAACATCACTGGGGATTTTTCATGATGAATGTGGGCATCTATCCAGGAAGTAGATGGTTATTTTAGAGAATAAAAACAGATCTGATTGTTTGGATCTGGTCGGTTTTAACCAGGATGGGATAGAGCAGTTACTTGTGGGACACTATAATTAGCGTCCTAGGGCTGATGAACAATAGAAATTTGTTCCCTCACAGCTGTAGAGACCAGAAGTCCAAAATCAAGGTGTTGGCAGTTTTGGTTCCTTTTGGAGGCTTTGAAGAATCTGCCTTCTCTCTTAGCTTCCAGTGGTTTCCCTCCAGCCCTTGAAGTTCCTTGGCTTATAGAAGCATCCTTTCAATCTCGGCCTCTGTCTTCATGTAGCATTCTCCTCATGTCCCTGTCTTCACATGGTCATTATCGTATAAGGACACAGTCATATTGGATTAAGGACCCACCCTACTCTAGTATGACCTCTTCTTAACTGATTACATCAGCAATGACCCTATTTCAAATAAGTTCACATTCTGAGGTCCTGGGGGTTAGGACTTCAACAAATCTTTTTGCTGTTAACAGACACTTAAAAGATATAGATGCCTGGATCCCAGCTGGAAACAAGAGCAAAAATAAACAAATGGGACCTAATTAAACTTAAAAGCTTTTGCACAGCAAAGGAAACCATAAGCAAAATGAAAAGACAACTTATGGAATGGGAGAAAAGATTTGCAAATGGTGCAACCAACAAGGGATTAATTTCTAAAATATACAAACAGCTTATACAGCTCAATATGAAAAGCAAACCACCCAATTGAAAAACGGGCAGAAGACCTAAATAGACATTTCTCCAAAGAAGGCATGCAGATGGCCAAAGGGCACATGAAAAGATGCTCAACATCACAAATTATTAGAGAAATGCAAATCAAAACTACAATGAGGTATTACCTCATACCGGTCAGAATGGCCATAATCAAAAAAGTCTGCAAGTAATAAATGCTGGAGAGGGTATGGAGAAAAGGGAACCCTACACTGTTGGTGGGAATGTAAATTGGTACAGCCACTATGGAGAACAGTATGGAGGTTCCTTAAAAAAGTAAAAATAGAGTTACCATATGATCCAGCAATCCAACTCCTGGGCATATATCTGGAAAAGATGAAAACTCTAATTCAAAAAGATACATGCACCCCAATGTTTGTAGCAGCACTATTTACTATAGCCAAGACATGGAAACAAACTAAGTGTCCATCAACAGATGAATGGATAAATATATATATAATGGAATATTACTCAGCAATAAAAAAATGAAATAATGCCATTTGCAGCAACATGGATGGACCTAGAGATTCTCATACTAAGTGAAGTCAGTCGACAGAGAAAGGCAAATATCAGGATATCACTTATTTGTGGAATCTAAAAAATGATACAAATGAACTTATTTACAAAACAGAAATAGACTCACAGACATAGGAGACAAACTTATGGTTACCAAAGGGGAAAATGGGGGAAGGATAAATTAGGAGCTTGGGATTAGCAGGTGCACACTACTATATATAAAATAGATAAACAGCAAGGATCTACTGTGTAGCACAGGGAACTATATTCAATATCTTGTAATAAAAATAATCTAAAAAAAATGTATACATATAACTGAATCACTTTGCCGTACATCTGAAACATTGTAAATCAACTATACTTAAAAAAAAAAAAAAAGATATAGATGTCTGGATCCCAGCTGCTCAATCCAGTTATTTGCAGTTGGGACCCAGACACAAGCATTCCAAGAAATAACATGTGATGAATTACAAGGTCTGCTAGTCCCCTGCTGCAGACTAAGGACCATTCAGATGGTATCCTGAAGACAGTTGTTCCTTTGCTTAATGCAAGCTCATTATATGAAATGCAGTTTACATTGACAACACAGATATTTCGTTAGTGACTATTTTTCCTTCTACAAAAAGCATTTTTCTACTCCGTTAAAGGTTACGAAATTTTTTTATTCAGAGGGTTCCCCAGTGGGTTTAAACTAGAATTTCAGTCACCCATGCTAATAATTCAGAAACCTGCTTAGTTGAGGTCCTCCTTCCCAGTAGGCCTGGCCACGGGACAGGCCATCATTCCCTCAAAATAAAGAACTCCTTTTCCATGAAATGACTATGTGCTTTCCATCACACTTTCTAGATCCAGGAGGAGATCAATGCAAATGCCCATTTCCCCCTTCTTGGAAGGTCTCTATTTATAGCTTTTGTCTGTTGGCACGCACGTGAGGAGTCGGCACTGCCATTCACAGCAGATGGATCAGGCTCAGCCATATTTCCCTTCTCACAGGCACGGTCTGCTTGGCATGTGGAATTGCATTCCCTTGCTCGCTAATCCTCAGAGACGCGAGTCTCTCCCCCACCCACCATGGCCCCCATAACCTCCCTTAGTTCCAGGAACTCTTTGTGAGCCAGTTGTACCAGCCCCCTGACATGAGAGCTTTACTTGCTGAGTCCTGATTTTGAACTCCTATACAGAGACAAGGACACTGCCCAGTTTCACCGTGAAGAATGTCAGGGGGCTGCTGTTGATATGGAAGGCTACACAGCAGGTCGGGGCAGAGCCCCGTTCCCAAAGCAGAAACTCTTTTGTGGGAATTGTCAGGCTTTTTTTTTTTTTTTTTTTCTTTTTTTGTCAGGCTTTTTTGCAGAAGCAAAGTTTGCATCATTTTAACTGTACTCACTTTTTCTTTTTTTCCTCTTTGGGCACCGGCTTAGTCAATAATTAAAGCATATCTGTGCCCATATTTCACATTCTTTTAAAAAATTTAGGGACTTCCCTGGTGGCGCAGTGGTTAAGAATCCACCCACCAATGCAGGGGACACGGGTTCGAGCCCTGGTCTGGGAAGATCCCACATTCTGCGGATCAACCAAGCCCGTGCACCACAACTACTGAGCCTGCGCTCTAGAGCCCACGAGCCACAACTGCTGAGCCCGTGTGCCACAACTACTGAAGCCCATGCATCTAGAGGCCCTGCTCTGCAACAAGAAAAGCCACCACAGTGAGAAGCCCATGCACCGCAATGAAGAGTAGCCCCTTTTTGCTGCAACTAGAGAAAGCCCACATGCAGCAACGAAGACCCAATGCAGCCAAGAATGAATGCATGAACGAATAAATAAATAAATAAAAATTAAAAGTTTATTAGTTTATTTTTAACTAGTTTATTGGTTAACCATATGCGATAATCTGTAGAGCCCCCTCCCCACAAATGCTGATGACTCAAAGGCAATGGAAGTGTTTTTTTCAGTTATCTCATAGTCCAAGTTGGGCATGCTGGATCCGGGAGTTGGCTTCCTTCCCTGCAGTGATTCAGGGGCCCAGGTTCTGCCCATCGTGTGGATCAGCCTTGCCCTGGGTCTCTTTGTCAGCAGCATCATCACCATCGTGTTCATCATCATCGTCAGCAGTAGCAGCATCTGCATCCAGCAGGTGGGAGGGGATTATGAAAGCATGGAGATCACATTTGGTAACTTCAGCCTAGAATCGACATCTTGACCTCATCTCTCTATGGGGTTCTGTGTAAAGTTCCATTAAGAAATGTCAAGTTTGGAATTGATTATATGAAACCATTAATGTCCAGAATGTGAAGGAAGTAGGTCCTGATCTTCCTCCCTTGGAGGTCTGGAAAGCCTCAAAGAGTCACCTTTACCTGGATGGTGTAGACCGGTCTGAAGGCCTGAACCTCCAGCTAGGAGTCACAACATTCTTGCACTCATTCATTCAGAAACATTTGTTCAGTGCCCCACGTGTGTTCCAGGTGCTGAGGGTGAGTGCACATCACAAATGAGGTTTGACTCTCAGGGAGCCTACAGTCTGATGGAGGGAAGGCAGTCAATACATAAATAGACACAGCACGGAAATGTTATATAATCTCAGCTGGAGGAGATAAGCCACAGCCGTGGAGAGTGAGTGATGGAGTCCTTTTATTTAGGAAGGTCAGGGAGTGTCTCCTGAGGAGGTGACCTGGATTTGGATAAGGATAGAAAGTCGCATGGAGACCTGGAGGGTGTCAGGGCAGCTGTAAGGGCAAAAATGAAGCTTTTCAAACATTAAGGTGGCCTTTGAAGCATCCTTCCATGCAAACTTGCCCTTCCAGAACCGTTTACTGTTTGTGCCCCATTCCGTGCTTTCGTGCACGTCAGTGTCTCATATGAGCATCTGGAAGGCTTGCTTGCCCTGTTTTTCCTATCCACCTGGAAAACACTTCCTCATTGTCATGCAAGACTCGGCTCAAATGCAGCAACTTTTGTATGCTTTTTACTGCCCTAGGCAGAATTTCCACTCACTCCTTTTCTTCACTGTATCTTGAATGTTTGTGTTCCCAGTTATATTTATGTGTTTCCATGGACATAAGAAGAGGGGTAGTTTGGGTCTGGCTGTCCGTCTTATCTCCAGGCATCCTGCATCGTGACCTGCCATGGTGATGCTTAATGATTACTGAATGCGATTATGCGTATCCCTTAGAAAAATAAAATGAGAGCAACAAAACCATTGATTATAATTGATACCACTTACTGAACATTTACTTAGAACACTGTTCCAAATACTTAACATGTGCACGCTCATTCAACGTGCACAATAACCGCATGAGATAGAGACTATTATTATTTATGGAAGAAGACACCGAAACACAGGAAGGTTAGAGTCCCACATTTATAATGACCATCATACACAAGTGTAATAACTAGTGTTTATTATGTTACCACTAAGCATTTAATGTGGATTGTTTTCTTGAATCTTCACACAACGCTTTGGAGAAAGTACTGTTAAGATACTCATTTTACAGAGGAAGGCATGAGAATGCAGAAAGCTTAAATAACTTGCCCAAGAACGCATATGGCTAATGCATGGCAGAGCGGGGGTTCAGATTCATCTGTACTTGGTTCCAGAATCCTCATCTTCACCCCAACACTTGAACGTGATGTGTTAGCACCAGAAAAGGGGGGAAAAAACAGTACCCACTTGTTATAAAGCTGGCTGCTCAAGGTAAACATTCGGCAGAATCCACCGACGCCGTGTGCTTGGAGCTGCTGTGTGTGCCAGGTGAGGCTGCGTCCTGCTTCTCTTGATGAATAATTCACCACCTGGAACCCTGTGTTTACTTCTGCTGTTGTCCTCCCAGTAGATGAGGAAGGAGCACAGCCGTCCACAAAAGCAGAGTTATAGGGTGAGAACACAACACAGAGAACGCAAGAGGGTTATTTATAGTCCAGAATCCCAGGCTGAAAAGAAGGCAGGCGAGGAGCCGAATCATTTCCCAGGGAATCTGGGAGGACAGTGGACAGTGGCAATAAAGAGCCCCCAAAGGGTCAGGGCTGCATACCAATTACAGCGACTTCCAGACACTTAACACGCACGGCACTTAGCACGCGATCAAGGACATGTTCTGTCCGGGAAGGAAAAACAACTTCTGATGTCTCCCCCTAAGCAGAGAGGCAGCCTGTCTGACACTGTTGTTGCAACACAACTCTAATTTAAATTCCAGGTTCCGTGATAATGAGTTGGCAGCCCCATCACTCAGGCTGGCATATCTTGATACAAGGGAAAACGTCCAGTCCAGTTTGACTCTTTAAAAAGCTGTCCATGCCAAGCTTCACATAAAAGCGGGGAGAGCGTGGTGATGTATCCTCTTCCTGCAGACCAATTTGTGAAACTACAACAATCACTGTTCAGTCAGTTCCCCAATTACCTCTTTTCTCATTAAATGTATGGCTTTCTGCTTCCTTAGAACTCTGTAGGTTGCAACAGACTGAATTCTAAGTAAACTCAGCTCAAGCATGGGAGATAGGAAGGATTTATTCATGCACTTGCAACCAAAGAGTTTCAGGGTGGGACCGGCTTTTGGCTGTGCCTAGACCTTGGATGCTGTTAGGAAGCTCTGTTTCTCCACTTCTCAGAACTGCTTTCAGCTTTGTTGGTTTTTTCTCAAGGTAATCCATGTATGTCCGGGAAACTCCAGACCCACACCCACCGTATTAGTTTCTTGGTAGTAACAAACTACCACAAGCTACTTAAAACAAGAGGAATTTATTCTCTCACAATTCTAGAAGCCAGAAGTCTGCTTGTAGGATTGGCTCCTTCTGGGGGCTCTGACAAAGAACTCCTTCCACGCACCTCTCCTAACTTTTGACTGCTGCCAGCTACCCTTGGCGTTTTTTGGTTTGTGGCTGCATCACTCCAGTCTCTGCCCCTGATGTCACGTCACTTTCTCTCTGTGTCTGTTTGCCTCAAATCTCCCTCCTTTGTCTTATCAGGTCACTAGTCTTTGGATTCAGGGCTCATACTAAATCCAGGATGACTTTATCTCAAGAGACTTGACTACATCTGCAAAGACCCTTTTTCCAAATAAGGCCACTTTACCAA
Organism: Aethalodelphis obliquidens; assembly: GCF_003676395.1. Lineage (NCBI taxonomy): Eukaryota > Metazoa > Chordata > Mammalia > Artiodactyla > Delphinidae > Aethalodelphis > Aethalodelphis obliquidens. The sequence continues at coordinate 8,079,048 of NW_020837962.1, read as the reverse complement.
GTGCCAGGGGTTGGGACTTGGATGTTTCTATTTGGCGACACGCACTGCAACTCACAACACATACCGATGTATAAACTGCAATACAAACAGAGCAAACCTCAGAAGTCCTGGGCTAATGCTCATCAGCTCTGATGACCTGGTTTAAAGAATAACTCCACTTCTGTGCTAATCACTGCAGCTAGAAGAATTCAGTGCTCTCACTGGCCAGTCCGAGGACATGGGCTGACCAGTCCATACCAGTTTGACCAACACAACGAGAGCAAAGAAAACATCTTGAGGGACACTTAAAGAAGATGTGCACTCAGTGTGAATGAATTGATTAAAAAATAACTGAAAGTCTGGAAGAAAGTGAACTTGGAAGAAGTTGTAACATAAAAATGCTGCATATTTGTTGCAAAGTTCATGTTGGCCAAAGGTGCTTGCTTCATTTTCAGGCCATTAAAAGATCCAAGAGTGCTATATCGGTTTGAGTGGGTATCTACGTGGAAAGGGAATGTTTACAGAACATTTGAATCTTTTACTGAGTTATTGTAGGCATTGTAGGCATCTCTTAAGGAGTTTCTTGGATGAAGGGAAGGAAAAGTAAATGAATATATGAATGTGAAATAGTTAGAAAGGATGAATGAATGAATGAATGAGTAAATGGGCATTTGTCCCTCTCACTCCTCTTGAGTTTCCCTGTTTTTAGAAATTGTGCTTGGATTTTTGCCTTCTTATTAAAATCATGATAATCAATGTCACTGATGGGCTTAAAGCTTGTTGTCCAATTCAGGCACAGAGCAAATGAGGAATTCAGTTTTGGTTGTTTTGTCCATGATCTTATTCTGCCAGGTTGCGCAACACGGTGGGTTCTTAGAAGATGCTAGTTAATACATTTAATTCTCTTATGGACCTCTTCCTTTAGACTCTTTCACATCCTTAAACAATTTAAAAAAACACCAGCTGTTTATGGGCATGCCACATCTTTAGCAAAGCTTCTTTGACCAAATGCATTATTTAATGACCTTTGTTCATCTTCCACTCATAACATATTTATTAAGCACCTACTATGTCCTGGGCAGTGACATGGGAACTGGGAACGTGCTGGTGAACTACAAAGGCTCTTCCCCTACCCCTGCCCCCACCAGCAGTTTCCATTTCAGTAGGAAGATATCAAATGATACAAACAAATTAAGTTAATAAATAAGATTGCAGGGGAGAAGGGGGTGCTTTGTGAAGGAAACAGAGCTAACCTGAATTTTGGAAGCTGGTGTTTGCTAGGCTGCTGTGATGAGAGTGGAGAGCAGAGACCATACCCTTGACAGACAGTGAAACCCAATGATGGGGAGGGTGTGTCGTTGTCGCTTTTACACAACAACTGATAATGATTCTGTGCCGCATATTGCTACATGCAAATTCTGTTCTATGGTTCTTCCCACAATTCCATGCCACAGAAGAGGAGGATGTGGGGGAAAAAATTTCAAGTATGCAAAGGAACACAACTTGCATGGGAGGCAGGAGATAGGTCGCATAGGTAGCTGATATGGTAACACTTTCCTAAAGAGGAAACCAGGGGAAGACACTTCGGTAAGTGAAATGTCTCATCCCTTCCCTTACTAAGCAACATTTTTGTAGTTTGTCCTCGGAGTTGTTAAAGCAAAGAAAAAGGCCTGTCCCTTGCCTACTTGAAATTCTTGGCTATTTTTCTGATTTTGGTGAGATTGGTTTTCTTGCAGGGCTGTATCCTTGATTATATCTGTCAGGGAGCTCAGAAGTGAGTAATGATAGTGAATAAACCATGGACCTTCTGGGACTCTTACAACTGCCTTCTACAGAGTGTCTTGCCTTCCACTTACTTTTGTTCTGCTTGCAGTGATGTTCTGTCCCTTGACAGTTAGGACGTCTTTACTTCGGATGATTTTTTTTTTTTTTTTTGCGGTACGCGGGCCTCTCACTGTTGTGGCCTCTCCCGTTGCGGAGCACAGGCTCCGGACGTGCAGGCTCAGCGGCCATGGCTCACGGGCCCAGCCGCTCCGCGGCATGTGGGATCCTCCCGGACCGGGGCACAAACCCGTGTCCCCTGCATCGGCAGGCGGACTCTCAACCACTGCGCCACCAGGGAAGCCCCACTTCGGATGATTTTTACAGGCCCATCTCTTATTTCCAAAGTAGCCACAGGGAAGCTGTGTTTTACATGAAAGTGAATGGAAATGGGTTTGGGGGGGATACGTTTTGTGATATTTTCTTTGAGGTCACTGAAAACTTCTAAAGGTGATTGTAAAACTATGACAGAAGAAGAACAGTGCTAGAGCCCCTTCCCACTATTCTAATGTCAAGCCCAGGAAGGTAATTTTAAATTAATTCTTTTATTTATTCAGTAAACACCTAAGGAACATGAACCATGTAAACGACCATGAAAGACACCCCCAGGGACAAACCTTGTCTTCTAAGAAATTACCTTCTGGTGGGTAGTGAGAGAGAGGTGCATTCCAAAAACAATTTCACAATCAATTATTTAACTGCCGTTGGGTTAAGTGCTAAACTGAGAAGTACAGAAAGCCAAGTCAATTTAAATTAGGGAAATCCCCAAAACACAGCTTTTTTTTTTTTTCTTCACCCCTGTAACCCCAGAGTTTGAGACATAGTAGGTGCTTGCCAACGACAGTAACAATTTGAATGAATAAATGAATTCGTGGAGGGTGTGTAGACTTGCACAATAAGGATCTTCCTGGAGCCAAATTGCCATTTATAAAAAGGGACACAAAATCAAGGCTCCTTTCCGTTTTCAGGTATTTCTGATGGAATTGACTCATTTTGTTAGAACTTTAAGAAGACATTCTCTTGCCTTTTTCCTTCTTACTCCGATGCTCCCTAAGTTCTTTCCAACTAGGGTGGAAGCAAGCCTTGTCATGGTTTTCAGAACTGTGTGGTTTTCAAAAAAAAAAAAAAAAAGAAAAAGAAAGGGCTTCCCTGGTGGCGCAGTGGTTGAGAGTCCGCCTGCTGATGCAGGGGACATGGGTTCGTGCCCCGGTCCGGGAAGATCCCACGTGCCGCGGAGCGGCTGGGCCCGTGAGCCATGGATGGCTGCTGAGCCTGCGCGTCCAGAGCCTGTGCTCCTCAACGGGAGAGGCCACCAGGGTGAGAGGCCCGCGTACCGCGAAAAAAAAAAAAAAATGCAGAGCAATCTGCCTTATCAGTATCTCTTGCAATTAATGTAATCTTGTTTCTGTTATTTCCACCATATTTTTCAATCCAGCGAGCCTCATTACATTTGCAAGTGCATTAAATTAGAGCCTCTATAGAAGGAGAATGATGATTATCAGCTAATTTAATTATGTTTCTACATTTGCAGCATTTAATGATGTCTGCCATTGTTGTGGGGATTCTTCCATTGGCTCCAGGTAGAATTAACACTGATCCCATGTAAAGTTTACGTTATCAGACAAAACTTGACAGCTCATTGAGGTGCATGTTCAGTAAGTTTTGAATCTAATCAAAATTGATTTATGTGCAATCAAATTACAGGAATAAAGAAACAGCTTCACATAATTTAGTTGCTGATTATAGTACTGCTTGCCTCTGAAGTCACACCGATGTGCGTCTCTTAGTTTTGTACCATTTCACCAATATCTAAAATTCTATATAGACTTTTTTTTTCCTTCCTGCTGCTGCTTTTTTTAAATTTTCACATTGCATAGTGGTTGGGTCCTGAGCTTCTGATACAGATCAGATTGACAGTTTGTGCCCCCGTGAGCTTTGTGTCCTGTTCAGCAAACATTGTCTGAGTGTCCTTAAGTGTCAGGCACAGGAACCTGGTACTAAATGCCTAGATGGGTCCTCAGAGTAGGAGGGAAGCCCCCCAGGAAGGGAGCAGTGAGTGTTCAGGAGCTGGTGCTGATGTTGGAGGGACCTGAGCCATCATTCTTCCTCCTTCCCTAAGGATTCTCAACCAAGTAAAAAATAGGTACACAAACCCAGTGGGGTTTAAAGGACAGAATTCTGTTTATTACCCATTGGAAAATGGTGCTTTTATATTTGCTCATCAGACACTTATTTAATAGTTATTGTGTGCCAGATACAATTTAAAGGACTTGGCAAACAGAAACCCACTTCATCGTTATAATAGCCTAAAAACAAACTATTGTTCTTCCCCTTACCCCTATTTTTTTTTTTTTTTTTTTTGCGGTACTTGGGCCTCTCACCGTTGTGGCCTCTCCCGCTGCGGAGCACAGGCTCCGGACGCGCAGGCTCAGCGGCCATGGCTCACGGGCCCAGCCGCTCCGCGGCATGTGGGATCTTCCCAGACCGGGGCACGAACCCGTGTCCCCTGCATCGGCAGGCGGACTCTCAACCACTGCGCCACCAGGGAAGCCCCCGCCTTACCCCTATTTTAAAGATGAAACTGAGGGAGAGAAAGCTGGACTATTTTACCTGGGGCCACTCACCTGGTGTGTCTAAGAATCAGGATTCCAATTCAGGTGGTCTGGTTCCAGAGTTTGTAATCCTAAACACGCTGCCTTGTTGCTTCTCCTGAAGCTGAAATTGGCTGTCACTCAACCTCCTTTACCCCTGAAGTCATATCTAGACCTTGGAAGTGACAGAGAAGTTTGGAGGGCATTGATCCACGTCTCCCAACGTGGGAATGAGACCCAGAGAGAGGGAGCTTGAAGCTGGTCTCTAGAAGGTAGAGCCCTGGCCCCTGTCCTAGGTGTACTTACTTGTCCTAGATACTGCTTACCTCTCCTAGGTGAGCTTAGGAAATGGGGTCAAAATGAAAGCAGGTATTGTTTGGAGGTAGCAAGCAGGAGGAGGAGAAAGAGAGGGAGAGAGGGGGAAAGGAGGAGAGAGAGAGACATATTGAGAGAAGCTCACCCATCAGAAGAGTCCTTCCAGCCCCCTTGAGGTAGATTGGGTGAGGGGGAAGATTGAAGACATGCTTCCCCAAATGCTTATAACCCAGTGGAGGACTGGTGTAAATCCCTAGTGTGTGGGTCATGGGGGGATGCACAAAGGAATAAGATGAGAATTGTTAACATCTAGACTGAATCTTAGGAATCTGTGACATGTGATGGATGAAGTAAATTTTCGGACAAATAGGCAGCACCTTCTGAAATGAAGTCATGGTAGTGGGAAGGGTCAACCGTTCAGTGAGGCTGAGGGAGGGTGGGGAGTTAGAGGAAGATGATGCTAGAGCCAAACAGTGAATGGACAGGTGGGTCCCACAAGGCAGGGGTGATGTTTGAATAAAATAGAATGTGTCCTGGTGTGAAAGGAGAACCTTCATGAAACTTTTCGACATTCTCTAATTGCAAGTGGCTTCAAACAATCACTCACCATAGTCATCATCCTCAACCTTTTTCTCTGCAAGGCCCACAGTAAATATCACTAAATCTGGCAACAGCAGTAAAAACATAATTGTTGCCGCAGTGTGCAGTGTCTCCAAGTGTCCATGAAGGCATCTGGGTCACTGTTTGAACATAACCATGTAGGAGGCTGATCAACTCTCTTATTTGTTCATGATGACGTGCCGGTAGAGAAGATATTGTTCTGGGATATCAGTTGAGTGTTTCATTCTGCCTCGTACAGCCTACGTGTGTGTCCTGCTCAGTTCACTGTTCTCTCTGGAAGATAGACCCTTAAGAATGTTTACTCAGTGGTAGCAAAAGTATATTTTGTATCTTGTTCAAAACTTGGTAATGTGTTCATGAAGAGTTTATTGATGGAAACCCACCTGGGATTCTCCTAAGACTGCAGTGTATTCCAGTAGTGGGATGTGATTTTTTTTTTCTCGTGATGTATAGATAAGCATTTTGTCATCATTTTAGGTATTTATTTTTTCAACATTATTTTTCAAATATAGAAAAGATGCAAGAGCCATACCATATATCCACCACCAAGATACCACAACTAAGATTTTAACATATTTGTTTTATCACATATTTATCCATCTAGCCATGCATGCATCTGTCCGCCTTATTTTGGTTTTCATGCATTTCCAAGCGAGTTGCCAACATCAATACACTTCACCTTGTACACTTCCGGATGCAGATTGTTAACAAGAGGTCACTATTTACCCATGGCTTTTTTTTCAAGATATATTTATTTACATTGAGATACACAGATCTTAAGTGCATCATCTGATGAGGTTTGACAAATGAGTATACTGGTATAACATGAACTTCTGTGAAGCTATAGAACTGTCTCCTCCAAAAGTTTAGGTGTGATTTGTATGTGTATTAGAAAACTAATTCACATAGCAAACCTATGACTGCCTGAATAGTTTAAATTAAAAACTGAATGTGTTTGTGTATATATGTACACAGGTATGTGTGTATACACGTGTATATATATTCGTGTGTGTATGTATGTGTGCATACGTATGTGTGTGTATGATTTGCACTGGATAAATAGTACAGGCAGTGTGCAGATGTGGCAAAAATTCTAAGTGTGCTACAAGTATCCCTGTATTTGGTAATTACAAGCCTAGGGAAGAGGTAACCTGATCCTATTAGCATTGTCTTCAGGAAGAACATAGCACACAGAAAGTGCAGGACTACACAGATGTAATGCCAGGATGAATGCAAAGAAACACAGTGTTACTTGTCCGATTGAGGATGTTGAACGACTTTTTGCTCTGAGAGTACCAACAGCTACAATTTTTCAAAGTCAGCCTTGATTTACATTGTATTTTTTAAGTGTTCATTAATGTCACAGAGGCTTAAGTTGGGATCAGCTGTCTTGGTTTAAAAAAAAATAGGTTATGCTTTCATCTTTTGACCCCAAAACATGTAGACAAAAATCAACATTAATTGGCAGGAGGAATGAGGGTGGAGAGGACGGGTGTCTGGCTGCAATATTCTTAGAAAGAGTATTGAGAGAGATGCTTACAGCCCCTTAACTGGGGATGACAACTAGGTTTTAATTAACAGCAAGTGAGTCTTGTGGTCAGCCATCTGACATTTAGGTGGATCACACAAAAGCCTTTCCATTTGTACCACATTTATTTCCAGCTTAATTAGTCCTTCTGAGATAGCCTTGCTATTAGTAACAGCCTCTCCATTTAAGATCCTTTTAACTAGACTTTTTATTATTTTTATTTTTTATTTTTTATTCTTCTCATTTTGTACTGGCTTAACGTTATAAAGGGTCTGGGCTAACTCATTTTAATGACCTCTGCTACACAAATGCTAATTTTACATTTGGCCTTATTTCAGGAGATTTTTTTTTAAAGACCATTGCTTTCAGAAGGACAAAAACGGAAAGATTAAACCCCTTACTGTCATCTGCCTGAAAAGTCCTGTGGTTTCTTGTGACAGGAAGAGGGTTTTCAAATCCCTCCTTGGCCTAAGCTTCTGTGCTTGACGTCTCATTATTTAACTCAGCTGTTTCAGCCTCACCTTCACCCAGTTAATTAAGTAACTCATTGAATGTATTATTCAGTTTTGATTCCCCTGTCCATGACAGAGAGAGATGGGGGATGCTTCTTCATCCTTGTCCTCCTCCCACTTCCTCTTGCCTCTTCTTTCTCTTCTTCTACCCAAAGAAGGAGACAGAAAAGTGCAGGAGAGGAAATTTTGTTGCAGGAAGAGAAGAGAGGATATTATCAGCTTAATCAACCATCAGTTCCTGGAGTGCGTTGTTTATTTATTTTTTTAATAGAACTATACTCAGAAGATGAGGCTGATGATGGTGATGATATATCTTTTTTTTTTTTTTTTTTTTTTTGCGGTACACGGGCCTCTCACTGTTGTGGCCTCTCCCGTTGCGGAGCACAGGCTCCAGACGCGCAGGCTCAGCGACCATAGCTCACGGGCCCAGCCGCTCCGCGGCATGTGGGATCTTCCCAGACCGGAGCACGAACCCGTGTCCCCTGCATCGGCAGGCGGACTCTCAACCACTGCGCCACCAGGGAAGCCCGGTGATGATATATCTTGATGATAATCATAACATCACTCTATTCAAGGCAGTGTTTTAGGTGTCTTTCTTATGTGATCTTATCTAATACTCATAGCAGCTCTATGAGGGAAGCACGAGAAATAGCCTCACTTTACAGATAGGAAAGCTAAGATTTAATTGAGCAAACTAATTTATTTATATCTCATAGCTAGTAGGCATCCGAAACTTAATTTGAACCCAGAACTAGCTGATTCTTTTTTTTTAATTAAAAAAATTCTTATTGGAGTATAATTGATTTACACTGTTGTGTTAGTTTCAGGTGTACAGCAGAGTGAATCAGTAATACATATACATATATCCATCGTGATTCTTAACATTCATGATATCAAGGGCATCTCGGTTAGATATCTGTGTATTTGTAGTCGAGTTTATATTCCTAAACTTGGTGGGTAGGGATTTATGATGAAAGTATGAGAAGGATGTCTAAATGGTAGGTTACCTACATTTCTTGCTCTCTTAGTGACAGTTGGAGAAAGCTGACTTTCCTCTAGGGCTGTGGTCCTCAACCAGGGGCAGTTTTGTCCCCCAGAGACATCTAGCCAAACAGCTATGATATATGACCATTTATGTGTGTACATTAAATCCAATAAAAGTTGTTTAACTGTACCCTATTGAATATATATGGACTTTGTGGGGAGGAGGGGACTGTACTTGGACTTAGCTAGTTGTTTGTCGACCTGGCTGGAAATAAATAAGACATTTAACATGGATGAAAGTAGAAGAGGGGGGTAGTGGAGGGGGTTGTGTGCACAGGGAAAGAGAAAGAAACACTAACATGAGAAGGCAGATGGAAATGTAGGTCAAAGCCAGAGTAATTGAAATAGACTTTGGAAATTGTGGATCTGAGAAAGAATTAGAGGTTAAGGGGTAGGTAAATAAGAAGATAAGGAAAACTAAAGAGACAAATTGAATAAAACCAAAATAGGTGTGTATGTGAAACAGAGAGAGAAAGAGAAGAAAATGCATCTTTAATGCCTATTTAAGGAAAAGGAAGGTAGTTCCTTATAAGAAGGTGAAGTAGAAATAATTTTTGATTAAAAAAAAAGCCCTCCTTATCATGAAACATATTTTTTGGGGGGTGTACCCCAATGAAAAGGCAAGCAGGATAGAGAGGTGGGTAAAATGCAGGCTCTGACACCACGTTCTATAAGTTACTCCAAGTGTTGCTAACTGGATGCTAAGTGTCAGGTACTGATCCTAGGTGAGAATCCAGCATGGAAAAAAACAAGTGAACTAAGACTCTGGTGGCTACGGAGACAGAAAAATAAATAAGAAAATCAACCTTTTCGTGCAAATAATGGTAAATGCAATAAACAAGATAAGACACAAAGATGGTGGAACATTACTGCGTTTCAGAGGTGGGCTCACCGATGAGCTGGTGTTTGAAATGACACCAAAATGGGATGAAGGATCCATCCACGTGGATGTAGCAAGCAGGAGCTTTGCAGGGGTAGGGTGGAGTGAGTGCAAGCAGACACCCCCAGGTGGGCATGAGCCCCTGCACTGAGAAGCTGTCAGAGGTCAGCATGGCTGAAGGGGAGTGAGCGGCAGGAGGTGGGGATAGTCATTAGGGAATGGGTCCAATAGGGCTGCATGGGGAGTTGAGTTTCCCTGCTTGATGAATGTTTCCTGAGGATAGACCTGGGTTTTATTTCTGTATCTGCCACTTACTAATTGAATCTTCTGAATATAATTACTTCATCTCTCTGAACCTCAGCTTCCTGCTCCCTGAAGCACAAATGATACTAAAACTTACAGCTTAGGGTTGCTGTAGAAGTGATGCAGGTAAACCACTTGGGGATGGGCTTGCCGTATAGTCAGGTTTCTTACATGCTAGCTAAAAATCAAAACAACAACAAAACATTTGGGGAACCTTGGACCAGCTGTTATAAAGATATCTGGAAAACAAAATCTTCCCTCGTCCACTGTTGGCGGGAATGTAAAATGGTGCAGCCACTATAGAAAACAGTATGGAAATTCCTCAAAAAATTAAAAATAGAGCTACCATATGATCCAGGGATTCCACTTCCCAGTGTACGTTTGGAGGAAACAAAATCACTATCTTGAAGTGCTATCTGCACGTTCACTGCAGCATTATTCATAACAGCCAAGACGCAGAAACATCCAAGTGTCCATCAACTGACGAATGGATAATAATCTGTGGTATATACTGATGATGGAGTATTATACAGCCATTGAAAAGAAGGAGATCCTGACATTTGCGACAACATGGGTGGATCTTGAGGGCCTTATGCTTACTGAAATAAGTCAGACAGGGGAAGACATATACTGTGTGACCCCCGCTTATAGGTGGCATCTAAAGAAGTGAACTCACTGAAACAGAGAAGAGACACCTGGTTGCCAGAGGTGAGGGGTTGGTGGAGGGGGAATTGGGTGAAAATGGTCAATGGGTACCAACTTCCAGTTACAAGATGATTAAGCTCTGGGCATGTAATATACAGCATAATGAGTATCGTTGGCAATACTGTATTGTATGGCTGAACATGGCTAAGAGACTAGATCTCGAAAGTTCTCATCGTGAGGAAAATACCTTGTAACTATGGGGAGTGATGGACGTTAACTAAACCTATTGTGGTGATCATTTCACAGTATATACATACATCAAATCATTATATTGTACACCATAAACATACAATGTTATATATTTACTATATCTCAATGAAACTGGGGGAGAAAATCTGAAATCCGTGGAGAAATAGAAGGACTTTATAATAAACAGTATGGAGATCATGTGTCTGTTTTTATCCATTGTCTTGCTGCGATGATCTTCCTTTGGTGATAGAACAGTGTTACAGCAGTTCCTCCCCTATGTATCTGTGGCTGCTGTCCATGTGTGGAAATTCCGTCTTGGGGGAGACAGGGACATGCGTCTTTTGACAATATTGTTGGATTTCAGTGGAGCGGAAATAAGCTTTCCGACGTGAGAAGGCAGCCTCGCTGGGGTATTTTGCTTGAGGTATTCTTTTGACGGTGCCGTGCCCCTGTGACACCCAGAGAAGCATCTCTTTACCTAAGTGCCTGGGAGGCCACCCAGCCTGGATTCAGTGATAAAGCTTAAGCAGCCCTCAGGGCCTGTGACCTCAGAGAGTTACTCAGTCTGACTTCATCAGTGGTGCCTCTTATTTCCCATTATATTTCTTATTACCAGAGCTGATCTTTTTTCTTAAAATCTGTTAACCTTATTTAGACAAGGGGAAGGGACCATTTGAGCTGTCAGACAGGAAGCTGATGGGAAATTGTAAGCCTCCAAAATAGGGTGAGAGCTTCCTGTTGTTTGGGGTCCTGGCGGAGGTTACTTTAAAAAAAAGAGGGAGAAGGAGAGAAATCGGAGCATAAATGTTCCTGGGGTTGGCTGGTTTCTCCCCAGGGCGTGCCTTTTTTTCGAGCCTTTGGGCGAAATTCTCAATGGCTGTATCTATCTTACAGATGAAGGTTGTGGGAACCCCAATGTCGATGTGGCGGGGGTTAGGAGGTCGGATTAAATGTTCAGAACTGCTGTCTATGGCTATAGCCCAAGAAAGAGTATTCTTCCATAGGTAGGCAGAAAGGGCTCTTGAATGTCTAAATCCACAGACTTTTTAGTCTGGTAGACATTCAGTGACTTGGTTTCAAGCCAATGATTGTAATTGGCCACGTGTATTAGTGACTTTAAAATCCAGGCTCTGTATCAAACCCTTTATGTTCATTTCTCATAAACACAAACTGCATATATATATGTATAATATTCATTCTGTTGTACCAGTTACACCAGTAATTGATGGAGGTTCAAAATGGTTAGGAAAGCTAAGAAATGGCAAGACTGCCTTCTGTTGTGTGTTCATTTATTCCTCTATTAAAAACATTTTCTTCCCTGTGGACTGTATTATGAGTACAACAGGAAAGCAGATTGGCTGAGTAGTTAAGATCACCAGCTTTGGGGCAGAACAAACCCGGTGTGAATCCCAGAGCCTACGTTTGTCAGATCTGTGACCTTGGGCAAGAAACCTAACCTCTCTGGGTTTATTTCCTCTAAAATGGAGATAATCATTGTGTCTGCTTCACAGGATTAAGTGAAGTCTTTTTTATGTTATATTAATCAGTACACATTGACGTGTAATATAATCTTGTATTTATATAAATTTTTATCACTAAGAATGATTTTTTTAGAGGATGGTTAGTCATTGTTGTCGCCTTTGAGAAGCTGATAATCTCATGGAAGACACAGGCACATATAAAATGCACTGTAAATACACACCCAAAGGAAATCAACCCTACAATAGAAGTGCCGGATAAAAGGGCATGGTTCCAGGAAGAGAGGGAGAAATCAGCTTTGTATAGACAGAGCCGAGGAGGAGGTGAGATTAGCTTTGGTAAGCACGTAATTGGGTAAGCAGAGAGAGGGTGATTCAGAGGGAGGGGACAGGGTGACCCAGTTTTTGGAACATAAAGAATGTTTATGGACAAATACATTCGGACGAAGCATAGCGTCTGGGGAGGAACATCATAGAATGCGAGTCTAGGAAAGTAGGTGGGATTAGTCAGAACATGAGTCATGAGATTTATTTATTTTCATTTTATATATTAATATATTGTACCCAACATAAACCTTTAACACACTTGGCAAATTAAGCTCGTACATTGAGGTCAGTAGTTGATGCATCTGAACAAAAAATAACTAAGTATGAAAAAATTACTAACCCTCTAATTAATATACCAGAAATCAGATAGATTTCTGTTATTTCTGATCACCTGAAACTCACAAATCTGGAAGTCGTAAAATAAACAGGCAAACAAGAAACCAGAACATCGTTTAACTTTCGAAGTTTGAAACTCTAAAGCACTCTGCAGAAAACTGGTTGTGAATCTGGAACCAAATTAAATGAAATGACAGCAGGAAGTACAGCTGACCATGAAGGCAGGCGCTGGAAGAACATTGAAACATATCCACATATCTTCAGGAACACAGCAATCCAGGGCTGTTTAGCAGGAGAGCAAGACATTCTAGGGTTATCAGCATCTTGGAGGTGGCACTGTACTGAGTTACAATGCCAAAGTCCACCATCCATGTTTTAGGGAGTGGAGGCAGTGAAATACATTTTACAGGGATTTCACCCAAAATGGTTAGCATAACAAAGTTTCTATATTTAAAGAGATCAGCCTTCATGATTTGAAATAGTCAGCATTTATTTTCTTACCTCAGTCCCAGGACAGTATTAGATAATTGGTGATTAAATTTCTATTACTTTCTCCCAGCACAATGTCTATGTCCTATAAATTGTATAGGCCTGCCAACACAAAAGAGAAAGTAATCAAAACTTTAAAGGGAATACTCTTAATTCTCTTCTTGGGTATAAAAACCAAATGACAGGCTCTGCAAGTAAACGTGGCATTTGGGAGAGAGGGTGAACAAGCAGAGAGAAATTTAATTATCCTAAACTGTCTCTTTTAAGGTACTTTTCCCCTGCATTCATGTAAGAATTGTAATGAGTGTTTTGCAGAACGAGTTACTAATAAATCACATGGCATGATTTTTCATTTTTCTGAAAAAGCTTAAATGGTTATTTCCTGGTGACTTTTTCAATTCACTCTCGGGGATCAGAAGTTCAGCACCCACGTTATTGGGATTTACACACTCATTATACTTTTAAAAACATTTATTTTTGGCATATTAACTCATAGTACCATATTTTCAAATTTAGGAATACTCCACTGGAAGCTAAACCAAGAAGATGGTTAAATGTATGTCCTTCGATGAGTGAACATATGTACACACAGATTGAGTAACTTTCCCATTGCACTAGCTATATAGTGTTTAGCCCCCCATTAGCAAATATTCTACACTTCATGTTGTCTTATTCATAACACCCATTCCAAAGTATAGAAAGTTGACAGAAAAAAAAGAGACATCTATTGGAATATATCTATTCCAACTCCGTGCTGGCTTGGTTTGAGCAGAGGTGGGAGTATAGATTACTTAAGGCTGTAGACAATAAAATTTGCATTCCTGGAGCAAAGAGTTGGTTACTTAATCTTGTGGAAAGAGCTACTATCCATTTTCTACCAGAAAGCAAAATGCCAAACCAAGGTCACAGGGACAGAAAATATTGCTGCCCAAGAAACTGTGGTTGACAGGATGGCTACAGTCCAAGTGAATACTATAAATATTTAATTTTCCAAGAGAGTTGCGGCGCCACCTAGCAGTCAGCAAAGCTCTGTCCATGTCTTAGAGCAGTGGAAGCTCATCTCTGTATACTCAACAGGTAGCATAAGAATACTAATTTTTTTTTCCAAATAGTTTGTACCAGTTCTGTTGAACTTCAGCTGTGCTGTGCCTTCTCTAATTGGCATAAATCTTGCTTTGACTGTTGGATGTCTTTCTGGAATATCTGATTCATAGGAGGAAACTAACTATTCAATTAAGTGCTTCTGTTTAGTCCTTGTAGTGTTAGGATCCTTACAAGAATGGTTTAGTGGCTGTTGAAATAGACCATTGATCTATCAGCATCAATTACCAGGAGACTTGTCCTTTTAGAAATTGCATCTTTTGTTGCTACCAGGGGTCTATTTAATGGACTGGAATAGCAGCGACCTGGAAGAATTCAGGCAGTTTGTAGAACCATCTTATATCAAGAAGGAAGAATATTAATTACAATAAAATAATTGTAGGGGAGGAAAACTTTTCCCTCTTCCCTTCTAGGATCTTTGGCTGGCCTAATAATTAAATTGACATAAGGCAGATTAATAGGAGAAAAACAAATTTAATTCATACATACAGGAGCTCATAAAAATGTGACTGAAAGAAATGACCAAAGCAGGTAGCTTCTTAAACAAAGAAACAATAAATTTGTGAAGAATTGACGAGACAGATAAGTTTGGGCTTGAGGTAGTAAATTAGTGAGGAAGTAACAAGGTTTTTCATATAGTCTTTTGGGCCCTAAATTCCCTATCTCTGATGAAGATATCTCTAACTCCTGGTAGAAGGCGGGTACTTTTCGTGAGGGAGATTTATTTCCTGCTTTCAGGGGGACAAAGGAAGGTCAGAGTGTCCTTTTTGCACTGGCTGTTTCTTAACTAACTTTAATTCAAAATAATCAATATCGCAGAGTGGTGTATTTTGGGGTGACATATTCTGCTCTCCTTCAATCCCGCCTTTGAAACTTCCAAGAAGTTTCACAATTCAGTGGCTGAGTCAGTGGATTGCTCCATCTCATTGAACCAGTCTCTCATTCTTGACAATAGGTCAGTTTAGTTAAACTCATTTCAGGAGGCAGTGATGCAAGTGGGCTCCTAAATTTAGCCTATGTTGCTCAAGTAATCAATTATTTATTTAAAATAAATTTATTTGTTTATTTACTTTTTGGCTGTGTTGGGTCTTCATAGCTGCGTGCAAGCTTTCTTCTAGTTGCGGCAAGCAGGGGGGCGACTCTTTGTTGCTGTGTATGGGCTTCTCATTGCAATGGCTACTCTTTGTTGTGGAGCACGAGCTCTAGGCGCCCAGGCTTCAGTAGTTGTGGCATGTGGGCTCAGTAGTTGTGACTCATGGGCTCTAGAGCACAGGCTCAGTACTTGTGGCGCACAGGCTTAGTTGCTCCGTGGCATGTGGGATCTTCCCGGACCAGGGCTTGAACCCGTGTCCCCTGCATTGGCAGGCAGATTCTTAACCACTGTGCCACCAGGGAAGTCCCAAATCAAGTATTTAATAAGAGACATTTCTGTGGAAACAAAAGAAAGCCAATGGTTAATAATTGGAGCACACTTAATTGTAGTTTTTGAGTTCTGAGGACAGCCAGTGGAGATTTCTAGATGTCAGGCTCGAAGCAACCTCAGGGGAGTGAGGGCAGGCAGCAGTAACCAGACAGATTTTCCCAGTTTGCAATTTGAATGTCTCTGGTGATATTTCTGAGTGACCCACAGCAACAAGCTCAAAGATTGCCTATACATGAGCTGTTGTGGTAATTTCTCTGAAGTTTATATCAAGTTGTCCAACTTTAGCTTGCAGGGCTTGGGAAAAGGGGCAGTTTTAGTTCTCAGTGATTTCAAGTCAGAAAGGTGGGAGAAAATTGGAAACATTAGTTTGGAGGGCTATAGCCAGATGTTGGAGGAAAAGGGAATCATTCAAGATCCAGTTAGTTTTTAGACAGAAAACAGAACGTCAAAGATAATTAACAGCACTCGAATCTAACATTCATAAAGGTATAATACTGAATCATAATCCCCCCCACACAATTACCCCCATTTCTATCAAAGGTAACCATCGTAAGACTAGTTTGTTTGCCAATTTAGTCTAGTTTTAATGAGCCTGGCTTGGTTATTGACATAAGTGCAACAAGAATAGCAGTTGATCGTATAAATTTTTTAATATCTGCTTTGCTGGAACTTCTCATAGGGAATCTCGGATTGGACTCTTAAAAACTTCTTGAGGCTAGAAAGCCAAGCCAAGAACTTGCCAACGGATTCGCCATTAGACACTGCCTGCAATACCTATAGATTTGGGTTAGTTTTTCTAGAGATCCCCCAAATTTCCTGAGGTTCTTGAGCCTACCAGGAAGTGAACTTTCTTACTCATCTGGTAAGGCTTTCTGGAACCCTGTAAGCAAGATACCAGGCTGTTTTTCCAAAGGGGCTTTAAAATCAACCTTAGTTCCCTAAGGCCGTCTGGTCACATCTGAGTCTAATATGACATCCCAGTCAAAACCTTGGTAATATAATTAGTGTTTTCAATTGTGTCCTGTGATGAGGAGAACAGATTCTTAAAAAAAAAAAAAAAAAAAGATTTAATTTTTTTACTTTGAAATTTTTAAATTGTTTGTACAATTTTAAAGGTTACTTTCCATTTACAATTATTATAAAATATTGGCTCTATTCCCCATGTTGTGCAATATGTCCTTGAGCCTATCTTACAACCAATAGTTTGTACCTCCCACTCCCCCACCCCTGTATTGCCCCTTCCCCCCTCTCCCCACTGGTAACCACTGGTGTGTTCTATATCTGTGAGTCTTCTTTTTTGTTATATTCACAGGTTTGTTGTATTTTTGAGATTCCATCATACAATATTTGTCTTTCTCTGACTTATTTCAATTAGCAAAATGCCTGAGGAGAACAGATTCTTGTTGAGTTTGTGCAAATAACTCTATTGCCATGAAAATAACAATACTCACTAAGAGTTTCCAAGCTCTAGAGGGATCAGGTAGATTGAAAAAGATAAATTTTTATTTTTATTCTCAAAAATATATTTTATTAAATTGTTGATAGCTTACGAGAAATGACAAAATAAATTTTCTTTAAATCTGGAAAAAAGCAAGACATAAAAGAACAATGTTTCAAATTAAAAGTCATGAAAATCATAATCATCCTCATCAGTTAATTTAGTCCCATGTAATTAATTCTTGTTGATCTTCTTCATCTTTTATTAGCAATTATATGAAGTCATCAGTTGTGTTTTTTTTTTTTTTCCCCATAGAGTTCTGTAATTTCCTACCCAGTTCAGTGGTATGATCTGAAAGTTACTGGAAACCTGTACTTGATAGAATTCTTTCCTTGAATCTCCTTGAAGATGAAGCACTTTTGTAAAAGCTTCAGAGTAAAACAATAACTGTCTATAAATGACAAGAGACTTAAAAATGTCATGGTTAAAGATCTGATTAGAGTTTATCACAAGAAAATTTGGTTATTTCTGTGACACACAATATTTCAATATAATAACTAGAAATACAGGTGATAATATTATACCAGGATGTCTGATTTCTAGGAATTTCGTATAATTTCTTTACTTATGTACCCATACAAATACAACATTAAAAAGCTTAGTATTACTTTTTATTTGACAATGCTTCCCATGTAATTTAACATATCAAATATGCCAAATTAGTCTAACATATCCCTTTTTATAAGGAGAGAGAACAAATTTTTTAAGTTGTTCCAGGAAAATCCTAAAATTACTTCCAGATCAAAAGATTAGAATTTGATTTTGGGAAGTTTGTCAAAAATATCAACAAGTTTTTGAAATACTTGATTAGATAGGGTCACAGATAATTATGAAACAAACTTAATTATCTTATCCAGTTAACCAAAGTGACAAAAAAATTTCAAAGGAAAATATGGAAAGTTACATATTTCTGAGCAAAATTCAACTCTTAATATTGAAAAGACTAGGTTTAGTTAAGTTATAAATGGTTTGATCATAAAGATAACATGAAGCACAGGAAATTGTTTTGGTAAGACACAAAATCTTTGCTTTCTAGGCAGATTACTTAAAAGATAAAACAAAACAAACAAAGAAACAAAAACTTTCATAATCTCTTATCAAGAGCAGACTAGTAGTCTAAGAAACTGCCTTTTAGCAGAGATAAACCAAATTCTAATTTTTCACCAGTGTATTTTTGATATTAAAGTTCATTCATTAATTTTTAATTTAATTGCAGCCATTCCAATCTTAGCCAACTTGATCACGTTTCCCAAGATCCCAGTTCATTTCCCAAGATTCCTTTATTCCACAAACTTTATATAACTTTCTTTTCTACATTCAGATTTTGTCTTACGTTTTTCCTCTTTCCCATTCTGAAATAACCAGCCTCACTTTAGCACAAATTTTTAGAAAAAAATTACTTTCTTTTCCCTCAACAAAAAGTGCATCTTTATTCCTCATAACCTCTCTTACTAAAAGCACACATTCTACTTTCCTTGCATACAGAGATGTTTCCCTTATTATTTCTGGTAACTTTAATTACATATATTCACGTTTTTAACCCTTAAAAGCCTTAATTTCTAATGAAAATAAGAAAAAAACAGTTGTGAACTACCTGTTATACCAGCATCCTTTTGATTGGCCAACTTATGAATATATTTAGTAATTTCTAGAAGCATATGCTTCCTCACAGTACACTTTTTAAAAATGTGGCCCAATACATGTTTTCCGACAGATCTAAATATCTTTAGTTACTCTGTAATAAGAAGCCAAAAGTGGATAAACATGTTTAATAATCAGTGTTTCTACATTTTATATTATTTGTAAATGATCTATATATTCAATGAATTCCCATCATTTAATTTAACTTAGCAAAATTTTAAGGTTTAAGTTATTAAACGATTTTGGGAAACTATTTATAATGTAGACACATCATAAATTGCTGAGAAGTTCACCTAAAAACTCTTATCCTACTTACATCTATCTAAACTATTTGCTCCCAACAATTATGTTTGGCTTGCCCATGAACAGTTCATGAGACACTAGACAAAGTCCGCTAGCATCTCAAGCTCTTTTTCTTGCTGATAAATTTTGTAACAGAGATAGCATGAACTTACGAGACTTTCAGGAAACCTAGGTAGAATAAAAGTATTATACTTAATGCTGATAAACCTAAAGACATGTCTGTATTAATTAAAACAACAAACTT
The DNA here is from genome assembly GCF_003676395.1 of Aethalodelphis obliquidens. NCBI lineage: Eukaryota > Metazoa > Chordata > Mammalia > Artiodactyla > Delphinidae > Aethalodelphis > Aethalodelphis obliquidens. The sequence goes on along the minus strand of NW_020837962.1, from coordinate 8,059,720 downwards.
AAACTAGCTTTTATTTACTGAAAATTGTTCTACATCACGTAAACTTGAAAAAATTTGGGTCAGTTTCTATTATAGTTCTGAGATTTAGAATACTTACTTTAAGAAGCATTTCTTTGCCTTTAAGCAAATTAAATAGAGCTCTTTACACACTAATTTTGGCAGTGCTATATACAGGTAGAAACATATCATATATATTATATCGTTCATCCATAGACATAACATAAGTGCACATAGACAGACACAGAGATCTTACAGTTTTTTTTTTCCAAAGAACCAGCTTTTAGTTTTATTGATCTTTGCTATTGTTTTCTTTGTTTCTATTTAGTTTATTTCTGCTCTGATCTTTATGATTTCTTTCCTTCTGCTAACTTTGGGTTTTGTTTGTTCTTCTTCCTCTAGTTCCCTTAGGTGTAAGGTTAGATTGTTTATTTGAGATATTTCTTGTTTCTTGAGGTAGGCTTGTATAGCTATAAACTTGCCTCTTAGAACTGCTTTTGCTGCATCCCGTAGGTTTTGGACTGTCGTGTTTTCATTGTCATTTGTCTCTAGGTATTATTTGATTTCCTCTTTGATTTCTTCAGTGATCTCTTGGTTATTTAGTAACGTATTGTTTAGCCACCATGTGTTTGTGTTTTTTACATTTTTTTCCCTGTAATTCATTTCTAATCTCATAGTGTTGTGGTCAGGAAAGATGCTTGATATGATGTCAATTTTCTTAATTTTACTGAGGCTTGATTTGTGACACAGGGTGTGATCTATCCTGGAGACCGTTCCATGCACACTTGAGAAGAAAGTGTAATCTGCTGTTTTTGGATGGAATGTCCTATAAATATCGGTTAAATCTATCTGGTCTGTTGTGTCATTTAAAGCTTCTGTTTTCTTATTTATTTTCATTTTGGATGATCTGTCCATTGGTGTAAGTGAGGTGTTAAAGTCCTCCACTATTATTGTGTTACTGTCGATTTCCTCTTTTACAGCTGTTAGCAGTTGCCTTATGTCTTGAGGTGCTCCTATGTTGGGTGCATATATATTTATAATTGTTATATATTCTTCTTGGATTGATCCCTTGATCATTATGTGGTGTCCTTTGTTGTCTCTTGTAACATTCTTTATTTTAGTCTATTTTTTCTGATATGAGTATTGCTACTCCAGCTTTCTTTTGATTTCCATTTGCCTGGACTATCTTTTTCCATCCCCTCACTTTCAGTCTGTATGTGTCCCTAGGTCTGAAGTGGGTCTCTTGTAGACAGCATATATTTGGGTCTTGTTTTTGTATCCATTCAGCAAGCCTGTGTCTTTTGGTTG
>NW_020837962.1:8057847-8058405 GCF_003676395.1 Aethalodelphis obliquidens | reverse complement strand
TTCTTGCATCTTCTCGATCTTTGCCTCCATTCTTTTTCCAAGGTCCTGGATCATCTTCACTATCATTATTCTGAATTCTTTTTCTAGAAGGTTGCCTATCTCCACTTCATTTAGTTGTTTTTCTGGGGTTTTATCTTGTTCCTTTGTCTGGTGCATAGTCCTCTGCCTTTTCATCTTGTCTATCTCTCTGTGAATGTGGTTTTTGATCCAGAGGCTGCAGGATTGTAGTTCTTCTTGCTTCTGCTGTCTGCCCTCTGGTGGATGAGGCTATCTAAGAGGCTTGTGTATGCTTCCTGATGGGAGGAACTGGTGGTGGGTAGAGCTGACTGTTGCTCTGCTGGGCAGAGCTCAGTTAAAGTTTAATCCACTTAACTGCTGATGGGTGGGGATGGGTTCCCTCCCTGTTGCTTGTTTGGCCTGAGGCAACCCAGCACTGGAGCCTTCCTGGGCTCTTTGGTGGGGCCAATGACAGACTCTGGGAGGGCTCACACAAAGGAGTATTTCCCAGAACTTCTGTTGCCAGTGTCCTTGTCCCTACGGTGAGCCACAGCCACCACC